>NW_022437044.1:5176769-5204157 GCF_009761245.1 Sapajus apella | reverse complement strand
TAGATCTTATCTCTTTTTCATAACATTGGATATATGATGATATTGAGGTACACTTTAATATCTATATGGAGTTCATCCACATACTTATATAAAGTATATTTATTACGGGAACCCTATGTGTCAGGCACTATTCTTGGGATAGGAGATAGAATGTTGAACAAGATAGACATAGTCTCAGCTATACATAGTAGTTCTTACATTCTAGAGGGGGGAGTATAACAACAACAACAATAGAAATAAATGAATTTTAATTTATGACAAAATTATATAAAAAATAAATCGGGTGCTGTGACAACAGTTAAAAATGAAGTGCAGACTGGGACCACCTATTTGAAATAAAGGAGACCCGAAAAAATATTCTCAAATGGGCAAATATTTTTCACCTTATACAAAACTTAAATGAAATTTATTTCAATATCGGAAATTATTACACTGGAGGGCTATAGGTTTCAGATAAGAACTAATTTTAGCCTCCCAGACTGGTAGTTGTATAAGAAATGGTGTGGTCATATGGAAAATATCATATGCTCAGAATTGATTATGTTCTTTAGTATTGTTTAGTTACATTAGGAAACATGGGGCAAGCATTAAATGAGAACTTCTTCTAGACTTCTCCACTAGCAGAGTTCTTGGAAGGGTTGTAGAGAAGTTAAAGAAAATCACAATCACATGAAATAATTACCACAAGGTAATAGAACTAAAGATGTTTCACACAACTTTATGACGTTTACTTTTTTATATTAATAAATGTTGTTTTTGAAAATTAGTTCTGTATATTTTATTTATGGTCCTCAGCCAGGTTCCACTTCCAAATAATACATACTGCTGAGCTATTCTTTCCCTCTTTCTCTCTCTCTCTGTCTCATTTTATTTCTCATATTAAAGTGGCGTTTCTTAATTTAGAACATAAAGATGATAAATACGTTTCTTTGCATAGCTGAGCTATTCATGTCTGCTAATTGTGAGTACAATTAAAAGCAAAGTAAAACAGAATAAAGAAACCTCTAAATGAAAGATTATTCACTTTGAACTTAATTTTTAGGTTTTAAGATAAAATGGTATGCAGCCCTTACATATTCATTTCCAATGTCTTTATACATATAATTCCCTTTTTCTCTGTGCCTTTTCAAAACCACCTTCAAGGCCAAGCTTAATTCAGTTCTTTCAGGAAAGTCTATTCTGGCAGGGTAATTCTGCCTGACAATCACACAGATAGGCCTGCATAGCAGTCCAGTTACACAGACAGATTGCCGCAGCGCTACCTTTACGTTGAGCAAGCAGTTAAACCTGGAGTTTTTCGTGCCTAGACATCAAAGCTATAAAGGAAATGTATGGTCAGTAGGAGCCTTACATAGTCTTCTCCCTAACCTGGAGCAAATCAGAATAATAGAGGATGTCTTACATTCCGAGTGCCAGGACCCTTCTCGGGTTGAGGAAATCTGAGACAAGTCAAGGTAACAGACGCAGCTGTTTGAATAGATGAATTGGAGAGTCTATGGCAGCTCTCCCGACCAAGCTGTAGAGGAGAGAAGGTAGAAATAATTACTCCGGAATCACAGTAGATAGGCCTTGAAGGTACTGGGGCCCTTTTCATCAGACTTAGCAATCATTTTTTGCCTCTGACCTTCTAGTTGAAACAAAATTAATTACCAATGATTTAGGCAAATGCTCCACATAGACACATAACCCCAACCAACATGAGCACATAGAAAATCGTAACATTTTGAGTTGGTCTGGTGGAATTATCTCTGACCTTCTCCCCGTTTCCAGTTACAGCAATAAATTCTCTTCTTTCGTAGTTTGTCTGCTTCTTGTTATTGGGCCTCGAGAAAATGCAGCTGGACCCTACTTGGTTCCGGGAACACTACTGCATTTTTTTGCTCATTAAAATATCTTTGTTTTACTGTGACCCAACTTAAAAAAAAATCAATTTATTATGCTCTTTCTTGAATGTCATGTACTTAACTTTGGGTCCTTAACCATTCTGGATGACGACTCTGCAGCATAACTTGAACATTTTGTTGTATAAAAGAAACACATTATCCGGTGTTCTTGTTCATTTTAATTGAATTGCAATAGCCTACAACAAATTGAATAGAGAAATTTTAAACCGGTCAACAAATATTAGGGTATGTGGCCTCTCACAGCCAAGAAAGACAAGGTTAATCAATCATGCCACTGAACGTGGATTTGTTTTCACCATAGATTTTGCATGCAACATATGGTTTATTTAGGATTGTAGCTCTTTTGAGCCTACGATTAATTATTCATTCCTTCATTAAGGAATTTACAAAATAGCTGTATTTTCAAGAAAATTATAATTTCTAGGACCTCCTATAGTATTAAGAAGCTGTAATTATAACCGTCTGCATCTGACAACCCCCCAGTTTGGGGGCTAGAGATTTTATTTAAAAAAATCCAGGAACATTGAATTATATAGCCTCAATATATATTTATCTTGAAGAAGCATTCATCTTGGAGAAATATTATTTTCAATTCTGAGAATTTTAGCTTCACCTAAGTATGTTTTTAAAATTAATCCTTTTGTCTGTTAGAAGTTATTAGAATACAACTCTGAGCTTGAAAATTTACCCTTTAAACTAAACATATTGTTTGCCATAATATGTTATACCTTTACATTAGGAACCTGTAGTTCTAGAAAAAAGGACACTATTTGCCAAGGAAATTGGTCTGTTGATCTTAAGAAAAGTTCAGTTGTTGAGAACTGAGAGAGAAAGGAAGATAAACCAGTGATATAGCCAAAATTTCTCTTACTTTATCAGAGACTTTTGGTTGACAATACAGACAGTGGTACTATTTTTTGCTTTCTGCAAATCTAATACACACCCATTTCTCTTTGTCATAACATATTGTGGGTAAATTTATTAATGAAAACAAATATATGAAAAATTAAAAATTAAATAATTTTACTTTGATTCTATTAACTCATGTAATGTATTCCAATATTGAATGATATATCTTAAGTATTTATTTGTGTATGTGTATGTGTGTGTGCTTTAAAAGAATATTTTTGATCCCTTTTAAGGAAATCATGAAGTCAGAAAAGTTGATGTATTAGGCCATTCTCACATTGCTCTAAAGAAGTACCTGAAACTGGGAAATTTATAAATAAAATGGTTTATTTGGCTCACTGTTTTGCAGGTTTTACAGGAAGCATGATGCTGGCATCTGCTCAGCGTTTAGGGAGACCCCTGGAAGCTTTTGCTCATGGTGGAAGATGAAGCAGGAGCAGACACTTCACATGGTGATAACAGGTGCACGGTGGGGGCAGGGTGTCACACTTTACAACAACCAGATCATGCAACTCATTATTTCCAAGACAGTATCAAGCCATGAGAGATCTGGCCCCATGATCCAGTCACTTCCAACACGGCCCCACCTCCAATATTGGGGATTACATTTCAACATGAGATTTGAGTGGGGACAAATATCCAAACTATATCAGTTGATTTTGGTGGCTAAGTACATTTATGCAATCCCACCGTCATAACAAAAATCTAGCGCTTCTCCCAAACTTGTCTTTATTGCTTCGCTGACACTCATGAACTTGCCCATACACATTTCTGTTGTGTTGAAACTTGCCCATTTGTTTCACAATCCATGATGGCCCAAGACAGCATCTAGTTATCTTTATGAACTTTGAAAAATATTAAGACTTTATTTTTGGAGCAGTTTTAAATGCTCAGCAAAATTGTGTGGAAAGTGCAAAGTACTCACATACACTCTAGCTACCAGCAAGCAGAACCTCCGTCCCTGGCATCAACATCTTGCACCAGAATGCTACATTTGTTACAATCAACGAATCAACATTGACCCATCATTATCAACCAAAGTACATTTCATTCTTTGTATTATACCTTTTATAATGTACAAATGTAAATAACATCCATGCCACCATTACAGTATTATACAAAATATATCACCTTCCTCCAAAAGTCCCCTGGGCTCCACCTGTTCATCTTTCTCTCCTCTGATACCCCTTTTCACAGTCTCCACAAGTTTTGTGTAGGGTGTAAAGTCTTTGTATAGATTAAATTTTTCATGTGTATATCTACTAGTTCCAGAACCATTTGTTGAAATAAACTATCTTTGCTCCATTGCACTTTGCTCCTTTGTCAAAATCTGTTTACAATATTTAAGTAGGTCTATTTTTGCTTCTCTATTCTGTTGTGCTGATCTATATGTCTATTCTTTGCCCAATAGCACACTGCCTTAGTTACTATCGCTTTACTGTTATTCTTGAAATTGAGTAGTGCCAATCCTCCAACTTTCTTCTTTTCCTTCAATATTGTGTTAGCTATTCTAGATTTTTTCTTCTGTGTATACACTTTGGGATCAGTTTATTGATAACTAGAAAATAACTTTCTGTGATGCTGATTGGAATTGCAATGAATCTGTGTATCAGATTGAGAAAAACTGATATCTTGACAATATTGAGTCTTCTTCTTATTGTTTGTTTGTAGATGTTCTTTGCCAGTTGGAGGAAGTTCCCCTCTATTACAGCTTTTTAAAATTATTTTGGATTTTATCAAATGCTTTCTCTGCATCTGTTGATACGATATGGTGATATATATTCTGTAATCTGTTCATGTAATATACTAATTCATTTTTGAGTATTGAACCAATATTGCATACCTGAAAGTGAATAATTATTTTTGTACATTTTTCATGCAATTTGCTAATATTTTATTGAGGGTTTTTTACAGCCATATTCATTGGTCTTTTGTTTTCTTGCAAAGTATTTATCTAGTTTTGCTTTAAAGTAATGCTGACTTCATAGACCAAGTTAGAATACGTTTCCTCTGCTTTTATTTGGTAGATGAGATTGCAGAGAATTTGCTATAGTTTCGTCTTTAAATATTTGTTATAATTCGCCAGTGAACCCATCTGGGAACAATGCTTTCTGTTTTGAAGATTTTAAACTATCGATTAAACTTTTTTACTAGATAGAGGCCTATTCAGATAATCTACTCCTTCTTGTGTGAGTTTTAGAAAATTATATTTTGAAAGGAATTAGTTCATGTTATCTATGTTCTCAAATTTGTGGGCATACAGTTGTTTATATCTTTATTACCCCTTTGATGTTCATGGGTTCACCAATTATGGCTTCCCTTTTATTTTTGATATTAGTCATTTTTTTCTTCTCTCTTTTCTTAGCATGGCTAGAGTATTATAAATCTTATTGATGTTCTCAAATAACCAACTTCTGGTTACAAAGATTTTACTATGATTTCCTGTTTTCAAATTCATTAATTTCTTTCAAGTATGTGTTATATAATTTCTTCTGCTTACTTTGGATTCAATTTGCTCTTTTTCTAGTTTCATGAAGTGGAAGCTTAGATTACTCATTTTAGATCTTTCTTCTTTTTAATATATAAATTCATATGAATTTACTGCTATACATTTCCTTGTAAGCACTAGTTTTGTGGCATCACATGATTTTTGATAAATTGTCCTTTAATTTTCATTCACTTCAAATTTTCAAATTTCTCTTGAGACTTTTTCATAGTCGTGTGTCTTACTAATGTGTTGCTTAATCTTTATGTATTTTATGGTTTTCGGGTTATCTTTCTGTTATTGGTTTTTAAGTATTTCCATGTGCTCTGAGAGCACACATTATATAATTTATATTCTTTCAAATTTGGCTTAGTGTGTTTTGTGGCCTAGAATATGGTCTATCTTGCTGAATCCATGGAATCTTGAGGATAATATGTTTTCTCCCATTGCTGGGTAAAATATACTGTAGGTGTCAATTAGATTCAATTGATTGATCATGTTGTTAAGTTCAGCTGTATCTTTCCTGATAATCTTCTGGCTGGATCTGTTCATTTCTGACAGAGGGGTTTGAAGTGTCAAATATAATAGCATGTTAGTATAGTTCTCCTTCTGTTTCAATTAGTTTCTCCACATCTGTATTGACACTCTGTTTTTAGACACATATTCATTAAATATTCTTATGTCTCTTTGAATAATTAATATTTTTGTCACTAGGTAACAATCCCCTGACAATTTTTCTTGCTCTGAAGTCTACTCTGTCTGAAATTGATGTAGCCACTCTCACTTTCTTTATACCTTTACTTTTAATCTTGATGTGCCTTTATATTGAAAATAGGTTTTCTTTTTATCCTTTTATTTAGACAACACACAGTTTGGTCTTCTTTTGTAATCCACTCTGATAATCTCTTTTAATTGTTGTATTTAGATCATTAATGTTTAACGTGATTATTGATATAATTTGGTTAATATCTACAACACATATTACTGTTTTCTATTCATTGTCCTTCTTTTGATTTTTGTCTTTCTTCCATTTTTATTCTGTCTTCTCAATCTTAATTGACGATGTGATATGATTTTCTTTTCTCACCTTTCTTAGCGTATGCATTATACTGGTTTTTTTATACTTTACTCTTCTGTAAACTGCTTTTGCTTATTGGTTGCTACAGAGATTAAAATATGTATTTCCAATAAATGCAACTTTACTATCAAATAGCAGTATGCCACTTTGAAAGCAGTACAGGTACCCTATAATGAAGTATTGCAAAGTTTTCCCTCCCATTCCTTGTATAACTACTGTTATTCATTTCATTTATCTATAGCTATAATAATTGTATACACTGTTGGTATTTTTATTCTGAACAACCTTATTTGTTAGATCATTAAAATAAGAAATATTTTATTGTACCTTCATTTGTTCATTTACTAATGTTCTTATTTTCTTTATTTAGATCCAAGTTTCTGAACTGTCTTATTTTCCTTATGCTTGAAAAACTTTTTTAACCTTTCTTGCTAGGTAGTCCTACTGGCAGCAATTACCTCAACTTTTGTTTGTCTGGAAGCATCTTGATTTGTCCTTCACTTTTTAAAAGTAATTTGGCTAGATGCATAATTCGAGGCTGGTCAGTAGTTTTCAAGACTTTAAATATTCCATTGAACTTTCCTGTTGTTAGCACAGTTATTCTTTTAGAAAACAAGAGGAAAGTTTATTGAAATTTCAAGCTACATTTTAAAAATCCAAATCCAAATCCCGGAAACGTACATCAGTATAAGGTTTCAGAAATTACGACCAACTCCCTGTATTGGTCCTTTCTCATGCTGCTATGAAGAAATACTGGAGAATTCAAAATTTACAGAGAAAAGAGATTTTAATTAACTCACAGTTCCACATGGCTGGAATGCCTCAAGAAACTTACAATCATGGTGGAAGTCACCTCTTCACAGGGCAGCAGAAGAGAGAATGAGTTTCAAATGGAGGGGAAGCACCTTATAAAACCATCAGATCTCATGACAACTCATTCACTATCACAAGAACAGCATAGGGAAAACCACCCACATGATTTAATTATCACCATCTGCTCCTACCCTTGACACAGGGATTATTACACTCCAAGGTCGGATTTGGGTAGGGACACAGAGGCAAACCATATCCCACTGCTACAGACAAGCTCCCTGCACACACCTCCCAGGCTCTATTGGATTAAAGCCATTCCCTTGTCCATCCCTCATCCACGGTAGGACATCCTTCTTTTCACTTGTAAGTTTCCACATAGTATCTATTTATATTTAAATAATTAAAAATAATTCAAATGAAGCTGGAAGTGTAAAGTGATCTGTCAAACCAATTCTATGTAGTCAGCACCAGTGAATGGTGGGTTTGAAATTCAAAAGACTTCATGTGTCTTCATTGGACACCTGGGGAGAGGATTGCAGCAGTAAGGGATCTGTGGCTGCATTCAGAGTCTGTACCACTCCCTGCCTTTAGTTGTGTGTCTTACTAAAGGAGAAACTTCAACAACATCGTAAACGAACACAGTCAAAGACTTAGCTTAAGAGATAAGGTACCGGTCAATACTCCCAAGGCTGTTTAGGCCCTTCAACATGTAGGTGGATGAGTTTATTTATATGTCACTACATTAAGATACAGATCTAGCACTATGTGAGTGTGTGTGTGTGTGTGTGTGTTTGTGTGTGTGTACATATATATGCATTTTTGACTTTAAGAAAAAATATGCCAATACTAACCAAGCAGAACTTTGTAAGCAGTTATTCTAAAGCTGTAATCTCACACTGCACTCTGTACAAAGCCATGCTTTATACCTTATTAACCAACAGAAGACTGACTTGGCTCAATCTGTTCCATCTGCTTTCACACAGCAGAAAAGAAAAGTGACGCTGCCTCTGCTTAAAACACAAATGACTTATTTATAGCAACAGTTGTCAGGTGAAGCTGTTGAAAATGTCCATGGAATGAGAAACGGACCCCTTATACTTTCTGGGGCAAACTGGTGTCACATCTTAAACTATCTCTTTTTCAATCGCAACTAAGTTGTCCAGTCCTTGGGAGCCCCCAGGATGCAGTAGAGGCTCACTGGCTTGGAGTTACCAGGCACCATGCAACTCAGCCTCCAGAGATCTACTCTTTGTTTTGGATCTGTCAATAGAGACTAGAGTGGACCCCAGGTGACCATGTCTTTTTTTTTTTTTTTTTTTTAGATGGAGTCTCACTCTGTCATCCAGGTTGGAGTGGAATGGTGTGATCTCAGCTCTCTGCAGCTTCTGTTTCCCAGGTTCAAGCAATTCTCAGGCCACAGCCTCCCGGGTAGCTGGTATTACAAGTGTGTGCCACCACACTCAGCTAATTTTTGTATTTTTTAATAGAGATGGTGTTTTGTCAAGTTGGCCAGGCTGGTCTTGAACTCCTGGCTTCATGTGATCTGCCTGCCTCAGCCTCCCAAAGTGCTGGAAATACAGGTGTCAGCCACCATGCCCTGCCTGACCATGTTCTTAGGACATCTCTTGGCACCAACCACGCAAGATGTAAAGTTCTCATGGGATGATACTTTGGGAGACAAAAACAAACTGGAAAACAGCTAGGTTAAAGAAGATTAGTGGCTCTGCTCACACTGGGGACAGAACCACTTACACTGCAGAATCACCAAGGGCCTCAGCCACTTGGGATTTGGGAATTTGCTTTTTAGGGCTCAGAGCAGACTGGAACTTCTCCAGCTGCTCTGAGATTGCCAGGGTTTTCAAGAGGGTGTTCTGGCACTCCAGCTGGGAGTTCATATGCACCAGCTGTAGTATCTGCTCCTGGAGATCACTACCTCTTCTCTCACAACATGCATCTGATGATTCGTCATCAGATCCAGGGATCCATGGCCTGCTCTATCTTGTTGTCTGCCGCCATCATTCTGGCTCTGGAGGCACTGATTCTAAAGCTAGCTAGGAATCACTTCTGGGCTAGGAAGCTTCCAGCCTTCTCCAAAGCAGTGCATGGTGGGCGGTTAGATGCCTGCCCCACCCTGCATAGCCCTGCCGGCCTTCCCTCTGATTCTTGCTGCCTCTGGGTGCAGCAGCTGTTCTGATGGCACAGGCTGCAATTTAAAAAAAGAATCCAATATAATTCATATCCTTGTTGGTCTCTAGTTAAGATCTTTTTGTCCCTTATGACCCTTTTTAAGATTTGTTTCTGTCTTTGATTTCCTTCAGTTTGAATATAATTTTCCCAGGTGTAGACTTTTTGACATTTACACTGCTCTGTGTGCTTTGAAATTCCTGTAACTGTGGTTTGGTGCCTGACGTTAATCCTAGTAGATTCTCAGTCATTATTGCTTCAAGTATTTATTCTGTTCCTTTGTCTCTTCTTTTCCCAGTATTCTCATTACATATATTATGTACTTTTTGTAGTCATCTCACACTTCTGTTCAATTTTTTTCTTTATTTTTGTTCTTTGTATTTCAGTTTGGGAAATTTCTATTGACATATCTTCCAGTTCACAGTTTCCTTCACGGACCATCTTCAATTTACTAATGAGCCCATGGAAGGTTTTCTTTTTTGTTGCATTGTTTTTGATTTGCAGCCTTTCCTTGTATTCTTTCTTAAAATTTCTGTCTCACAGCTTACATTACCCATCTGTTCTTGCATGTTGATACATTTTCCATTAGAATATTTGGCTTATTAAATCACAGTTATTTTAAATTTTCTATTAGATAATCCCTAAATCTGTGTCATATCTGAATCCAGATCTTATGTTTGCTCTGTCTCTTCAAATTGTGTGGTCTTTTGCTATCCTTTGTAAATTTTTGTTGGAATAAAGACATGATGTAATGGGTAACTGTGGTACATAAGTCTTTACTGATGTATTTCTGGAATGTGGGTGGAAGGAGAAGTGTTATATTGCCCTATGATTTGACCTCAGCCTTTTAGTGAGCCTGTTTCCCTGCGCGATGACCTTTGTAAGTGCTTCTCATCTTTCCTCCACCACCTAGGTGATACAGGGAGCCTAGATGTTGCTATAGTTGAATATTTTCCTTCCAGGTTGGTTGGCCTCTGGTAAAACCCCAGTGGGTACAGCTTTGACAAAATAGCCTTTCTTGAGGGTAGGCCTTGTTAAAAACTCAATGCTGTTGGAGTATTTCCTAATGGATACTTTTCCTCTCCTTCTGCTGAAATAACGAAGGCATTGTTCTCTGATGTTCACTGTGAGAACCCAGCATATCCCTTGGCAGTAAAACTCACAAAAATCTGAAAGCATCTCTAAGATTACCCCCACCGTGGAACTTGTAACTCTCAAACTTTTTTCACACAAATCCTCCAGAAATGTATTAATTATTGTTTTGATTTCCTACTCTGGGTTGGTTAAAATGGGGATTTCTGTGTGTGGATTTCTGCTTCTATAAGTTGTTATTCTCTGTATCTGCTTCTCTTCCTCTCCAATTTTGGGGACAGTGGTTTGCCCTGTGACCTAGGTTCTCTGATGAACCAGTAATACGGTGTTGATTTTCAGCTTGTTCAGCTTTTCTTGTTGTTGTGTGAACAGGGCTCTTGACCTTCACGTTCTTTACATGATGACCTGGAAACTGGAAGTTCCCTTTATGAACATTTCAAGTGGGAAAGTTTCCTGGGAACTTTTTGTCTGTGTATTGACATGTTAATAATTCTTATAACAAGATTTTCTGTCATTTATGAGTGGAAGCTGGCCTAATGTTAGTCCTTGGGAGAAATTACTAGTCCTCTGCATCTTGAGTTAGAATAATAGTTCAATTAAGAGAAAAAAAAAAACTAACTATATAAAAACAGTGAAATAGGTAAAGACAAATACCAAAGTGATAAGTTTAGTTGTTTACCCAACAAGTTGCCTTTTATCGTGTTGACAGCTGTAGTATCTTGCTGTTGTTGTCGGAAAACTGGAGTATCAATTAAGATGCTTTCAGCCACGTGTATTAGAATACCAGACCAAAATGGAATTAAACCCTAGAGGTTTATTACTTTCACATAAAGAATACCAGAGAGAGATGGGTCAGGTGTTGGATAAGCGGCTTCTTTTGTTCTTTCAGTCTTCCCCTTGAGGAATCTCATCCTCCCATACTTATAACCGAAGCCCCAGGAATGTCATGCTGACAGACTATATTTGAGGCAGGAAAAGGCAAGGCAGAACATTTGCCTATTTTATCACTCCTAATCATGGAAGAAAACTTTTCTCAGAAGCCACATTCCAGCACAGAATACTTCTTCTTGGATCCCACTGGCCATAGTTAGTTTTCAGGTACAAACCCTAGTGAAGAATCAGATATAAACATTAGGGCACCATAAAAATTCAGGATGTTTATGTCTGTTTCTGAATAAGAATATGAGAATAGTGTTTATAATATTATTTTCTAGAATAAAATGGCCTATTAAGAAAAAATATTTTACTTCTACATGAAAATTAGCATTTCAACTTTGAAATTGCTTTTTAATGCATATTGTAAATGTATTCCTCAAATTGTATATATTGCTTATATAAATTTATCTGCCACCAATTCTGTAATATGTGAAGAAGAGAACTGTCTTAACCATGAGCTTTTTGATGAGTTAATTTCTTAGTTTAAACTTTTATCACTTGTGAAGTTTATTAACTACAGTAGAGCAGTATGTGAAAGACAGAGTAAAATACATATGTGAAAGTCTGTTATATTCAATCTAGTTGTAACATAATTATTTTGCAATGATAGATATAGTTCTGAATTTACTGGAACTACTTAATTCTTTTCAGATATAATTCAGGATAATAAACTACTTGAAAACATATGATGAAACTGAAGGACATAGTTCCTTTTAAAATTTATTAAGTGGATTCAGGTTAATTGCTTTTATTTTACATTGAAAAGAATAGTTTGATCAGTGCTTAATAAAACATGTGAATGAATTTACCTGGTATAAAATAACGTTTTTCTTGTTTTGTTTTGTTTTTCTGATGTGTTTCAGATACAGTGATTAATCATCTCTATTAATGTGGAACAGAGAGGTTTCCTGGAATACCGGACTCTCAGTGCTAAGAGTAGGAAAATCTAAGGAAAGCCAAGAGGAATTGATCATTCTAGCTTCAGGGTGTCTTAAAGCTTGAAAGTATTTATTTTGGATTGGAATTCATGAATGAATTTTAAGCAGTTGGAAAATAAATGTATTTCATGGCAAGTCATCTTTCTGCCATCCTTAACATAAAACTCTTTTTGTTTTCTAATTTGGCTTTGTTAGTAGATTATTTGGCTTTTTAAATATTTTCTGTGGTCGCCTCTTATTATTATTTTGGTCTCTCATTTAAAAATACTTCTGATAATAATTGTTATAACATAGCATATAATATTTATTAAATGTGTGGACTTTGTGAGGAGCATAACTTAGAAACAGAATCCATTGACTGAGTATAATATACTGCATTGTGTTTTTATCGACAGTTGGCTGGCAAAATGTAATAATTTGAAAAAAGAAAACTCTAGGAACAAATTTCAACAGTAAAACGGAATGCCTGTAGATTTGGAGTTTAATATTTATTTAACACAATATCCCCCCAAATTCGTAATATTTTAGTGGCAAAATTAGTCCTGAAGCTTTATAAAACTGTTTGACAATCAGAAGTTTCTGGTAATGCACAGTAGCAGGTTTTAAGATAATATTTAGGTAGTGGCACATTGCAGCTCCTGTTATAATTATGGTATTTTTGTTGTTGTTGTTAAATATATGATTTAACGCTTGAACTCAGGAGACAGAGGTTGCAGTGAGCCAGGATTGTGCCACTGCACTCCAGCCTGGGCGACATAGCAAGAATTCCTCTCACAAAAATAAATAAATAAATAAATAAATACATGATTTAAAAATGTTTGCTGTGAAAAATACGATGTTTCGCTACAGGTTTTCTATGGAAAGTCTTCAGCATTGACTGCATTGAGAATTCTTGGAAAATATGTTTCAAATTTAAAGAACTTAATGTACTGAAAGTTTTTCAGTAACACTTCTCACATTGTACCTACCTAATGTGGGTCTTTTTTTTTTTTTTTTTTAGTTTTTTGGGTTTTTTAAAATTGCATTTTAGGTTTTGGGGTACATGTGAAGAACATGCAAGATTGTTGTGTAGGTACACACATGGCAGTGTGATTTGCTGCCTTTTTCCCCATCACCTATATCTGGAATTTTCCCCCATGCTATCTGTCCTCAACTCCCCACCCGCCGCTGTCCCTCTCCTATTTCCCCCCCGCCAGAGACCCCAGTGTGTGATGCTCCCTTCCCTGTGTTCATGTGTTCTCATTGTTCAACATCCACCTATGAGTGAAAACATGCGGTGTTTGATTTTCTGTTCTTGTGTCAGTTTGCTGAGAATGATGGTTTCCAGGTTCATCCATGCCCCTACATGTCTTTTACTTGCTTTCAATTTATTTATTTATTTGACAAATATTCGCTATGGGCCAAGCACTGTAATAGTAAACAAGTGATAGTGATGAACAAAACAAACACATTTTCTAATTTCCATGGTGGTTTTCAAGTTCTTTTTCTAAAATATAACAATATTTTTCTACCTTTCAGTGCCAGTTATTTCAAATCCTTTTAGAAATTAGATAAGGTGTAATCAAATAACACATTTTAGTGGAATTATATTAATGTTAATTTATGCAAAGCTTCTCACATAATTATTGTACTAGTGGGAAGAATTTCCAAGCCAGCTGAGGTTAACTGTGCAATCAATTCCCATGAAGATAACAAAAGCTAATTGAACTCTGAGCAATTGAGCAAAACTAAGTCATAATCAAGTTATGTTTTAATTTATGTATGAAACTCATATTTAGTCACTTCCAAGAGAAACTGCCGTGGAGTCATTGATGTGTCCTCCTCTTCTTTACCATCCATGGACTACTCAATACCTGTGCCTTTTTTTTTTTTTAATGGACAGCAGTCTCAGACATAATTCCAAGTTTCCTTGGGAGTGTGCCTTCTTATGTCTTAATTAAATCTATTTCTACTTCTTAATACATTTTCCATCTTTTTTTTCTATCTTTGTATTATTTCAGGTACTTATAATCTCTCACATGGTTTAGTTAAAGGAGCATTCATATATTTAGCCTTCTTACCTCCGGGATTCTCTGTTCTCATCCCGTGGTTTGCATTGGCACAAGAATAATCTAAATGTAGTGTAAATGGAATTAGCTGTTGATGGGATAGAATGTAAATGTAAAATTCCTAGAATAGAATCTAAAAGTAAAATGTAAATACAATCATGTTTATTTCTTACTTGAACATCTTCTATGGCTCCAGATATTTTCACTATAAAGATAAATTAGTCATCGTAAACAAGGTCCTTCATGACCTGATCACAGTTAATCTCTGCTTCATTCTCCACTGCTCTTTACCACATACAGTATACAACTCCTTTATTGAAATAGTCTCTTCACTATTCATGCCATTTTCCCGCCATGAACTTTGATACTTCTGTGTTGGTCCCACTGTCTAGCATGTCTTTCTCCCCTTTTCTATCTGATCAACTCCTACTCACTTTTCAATATTCCTTCTCTGAAATATTCTGTTATTGTTTAATAGAGGTAGTCTCATTCAGTCATTTGATTTCCCATAGCATATTACACAAATGTTTAGTATAGAACTTGTCACATTTTATCATCACTTTACCTATTTTTCTGACTCTGCTACTAGTTTCCTAAGACCAGACACTAAATCTAAAGAAACTTACTTGATGAATAAATTACAAATTGCTTACTTGTTAAGAAATACAAATGATATTACCATTTGGGCACTTTAAAAATACTGAAATTATTTGCAAGGAAGATGAAATCTTCTTTAATCTTCAACTTACAATCGTTTTAATATTTAGAAGAGGACCGGAGCAATAGTGCTGCTCTGTAACTTATGAGAACTTAGAAAAGCTATTTAACCTTTATAATCTTCATATTACTGTGTTTCATGGAGATAAAACAGCATATACCTCACAGAGTTTGTTAAGGAAAAACCTAAGACAAGTTAAATTCAACAAAATTTATTTGAGCAAGTAAAAGTTTCTAGAACCAGGCTGCATTCTGGACCAAAGATTATTCAGAATGCTTCTATGTCCAAGGTGGTGAGCGATATTTACAACCAGAAAACAGAAAATTACATGTAGTGATTACTTGATTGATGCAATTTGCATTTGCCTTATTTGGGATTAATTTAGAAGCTTTCAGACCGTTAGCTGAAAGTCCAGCTGTTGTAATTGAGTGAGACACTGTTGCTTGGTTACAAGGGCATACTCCTATGTGTGTTGACAACTTGTTTACACATCAAACTAGGGTACAGTTCTTTATGTAAAAAGGCTACCTTAATCCATACTTAATTTAACAATTCCCCCAATTTGGTCATCCTCTCACCCAAGAGAGATTGAAAGAAACCATAGGCATGGGGAGTTACACCATCTTCTGCAGCCTTCAAAATTACTCTTCTGGATCCAGCAGTTGTAAAGAATTTACAATTTCACAATGTAAAATAAGTTAGATGACTCTTATGTTTTATGTTTTCGTTATTCCAACCGAAATGAGACCATTCGATGTACAAACTACAGCTGTATATGGGTGTTTTAAATTTCTGAGTGAGTACAACACAATTCAATGCCAAGAAACTGAAACTCACCTTGCAGGGGGAGTCTCCATGAGTTAACTAATCAGAATTGAACAACTGACATTTCATGCGCTAAGTAGAGTTCATTAGTGTCTGAGTCTCCTTGTTTGGAATATGATGAAGAACAAGGCCCATAGCATGCTGCAAGATTGCCTGATCGAAAGAGGTATTCAATTTTGTGGTGAGTCTGGCGACACAGTTCGTAGTGGTCTGGAGATCCATTAATAGAAATGTAAATATTAGAAAACCTTAGAGCAACCAAGCTTGCCATCTATTTGTCAGAGGGTAGCCTCTATCCACCTGAATTCCAGAGAGGTTTGGCCACAAAGTCCAATTTTTTTCCCAATTTATAAATTAGCTTTAAATTCCATACAACTGACACCCCACTGCTGCCAAAAGAGAGGCCCAAGGAAAATGACAAGAACCTTTCCTCTGTGGAAACAAGCTTGTCCATGTTTATTTCAACATGGATACTAATTTTGATTATTGACCTTTTTAATGTCTGATTATAGAAAATACTAAGAAAAATTTCAGGAAAAGCGATTTGGAAGGCAGAAGGGAGACCAGACAAATAGCAAGATTTTAAAGTGAAAAGGTAGCCCCACTATAGGCCATCGGGAGCTGGAAAGGAGGGCCACCTAGTGGCGTTTGAGCAAAGGTCAATTATATCTACCCAGTCAATAAATTATCACAGCTCCTGAATAAAATCCAAAAACAAATTTGCTCTTAGGTGGCCCCTCTATTGTATACTGTAGTTGTGCACAACCACACCTTATTGGTGAGTAACCCCACTGGATTCAACCCAGCAGTGTTATAGGAGAGTTGCCTGTACTCACATAGGTAGTCTCTGAGTCTCTAATATTTGATGCCTGAAAGCACAACATACCTTGTAAAGGTATCACCCAGAGAGGATTTTTTTAAAAATCCCTGGTAGCAATTAGGCTATTGATTGGAAAGTTAAGATTACTACTTCTATAGAGCATAGGAGAACAATAAGTGGTAATGTTTAACGGATCAGGGATAGCTTTCCACTCTTCCTTTGAGGTTTTAAGGTGTCTTTATGGGAGCATGAAGAGGTATTGGCAATAATGGCATAGTTTCTTAAGGGTTTTTCTTTTTGCATTAGACCACAAATACAACAATTACTTTTTTTTTTTTTTTGCTAGAGCATAAGCTTTCGCTAAAGCTATCCACAGTTTATTGTCCCATGAATTTTACTGCATAGAAAGAGAAAGGATGAGAACAGCGGGAAAACAGGAGGAAAATTAAGGTCTTCATAATTGCAGAGAAGTCTTGATCCATGATCTTAGGAAAGCTGTCCACGTATTGCAATGCCATCTTTTTATGGGAAAGAATTTCTCTGGTTAGCTTTACCTTAGAATCTCCAACAGGTGTCCAGTTCCAGGAGTCTGGAGGGGCCCTCTTAAGTTGTGATTTGTAGACCCAAGATTCGAGTCTCTTAAGCTTTGCTGCGGTAAGGGTGGAGAAAAAATTTGGTAGTGTTCTTTTTATTTAAAAAAATTATTTTAGGCCGGACACGGTGGCTCACACCTGTAATCCCAGCACTTTGGAAGGCCGAGGTGGGCAGATCACCTGAGGTTGAGAGTTCGAGACCAGCTGGCCAACATGGTGAAACCCCATCTCTACTAAACACACACACACACACACACACACACACACAAATTAGCAGCAGGTGATGGTGTGTGCCTGTAATTCCAGCTACTCGGAGGCTGAGACAGGAGATTCACTTGAACCTAGCAGGCGGAGGTTGCAGTGAGCTGATATCATGCCACTGCTCACCAGCCTGGGTGACAGAGGGAGACTCCATCTCAAATAAATAAATAAACAAAATATTTCAGATTCAGGGGTACATGTGTAGGTTTGTAATATGGGTAAACTAGTGTAGCGGGGGTTTGATGTACAGATTATTTTGTCACCCAGATACTAAGCCAATAGTACCCAATAGTTATTTTTTCTGCTCCTCTCCCTCCTCCCAGCCTACAACCCCTGGTAGGCCCCAGTGTCTGTTGCTTCTCCCTTAACGTCCATGTGTTCTCACAATTGAGCTCCCACTTATAGGTGAGAACACACAGCATTTGGTTTTCTGTTCCTGCTTTAGTTTGCTAAGGATAGTGGCCTCTAGCTTTATCCATGTTGTTGCAAAGCACGTGACCTTGTTCTTTGTTATGACTGCATAGTATTCCATGGTGTATATATACCACATTTTTTAAAACCAATCTGTCATTGATGGGCATTTAAGTTGATCCCATGTCTTTGCTATTGTGAATAGTACTGCAGTGAACATATGTATGCATGTGTTTTCCATTATGATTGGTGTGCAATGGTATCTCATTGTGGTTTTGATGTACATTTCTCTAATGATCAGATATTGAGCTTTTTTTTTTTCATATGAGTGTTGGCTGCCTGTATGTTTTCCTTTGAAAAGCTTATGTTCATGTCTTTGCCCACTTTTTAATGGAGTTCTGTGTTTTTTTCTTGTAAATTTAAGTTCCTTATAGATGCTGGATATTAGACCTTTGTTAGATGCATAGTTTCCAAATATTTTCTCAAATTCTGTATGTTGTCTGTTTACTGATAATTTATTTTTGCTGTGCAGCAACTCTTGAGTGTAATTAGATCTCATTTATAATTTTTTGCTTTTGCTGCAGTTACTTTTGGCATCTTCATCATGAAATCTTTGTGAGCTCCTATGTCCAGAATGGTATTGCCCAGGTTGTCTTCCAGGGTTTAAAACAATAATTTTGGATTTTACATTTAAGTCATTAATCCATCTTGAGTTAACTTTTGTATATGGTGTAAGGAAAGGGTCCACTTTCAATCTTCTGCATATGGCTAGCTAACTATTCTAGCATCATTTATTGAATAGGGAACCCTTTTCCAATTGCTTGTGAAATCAGATAGTTGTAGGTGTGTGGTCTAATTTCTGGGCTCTCTATTTTGTTCCATTGGTCTGTGTGTCTGTTTTGTACCAGTTCCATGCTGTTTTGGTTACGGTAGCCCTGCAGTACAGTTTGAAGTAGGGTAGAATAATATCTCCTGCTTTGTTCTTTTTTGCTTAGGATTGTCTTGGCTATTCAGGCTGTTTTTCTTTTTCTTTTTTTTTTTTTTTTTTGATTCCAAATGAATTTTAAAAAATAGTTTTTTAAATAGTTTTGTGAAGAATCTCATTAGTAGTCTGATAAGAATAGCATTGAATCTATAAATTGCTTTGTGCAGTGTGACCATTTTAGGGATCTTGATTCTTTCTATCCATGAGCATGGAATTTTTTTTGTTTTGTTTTTGCCACCTCTGATTTATTTGAGCAGTGTTTTGTAATTCTAATTGTAGAGATTTTTTGCCTCCCTCATTAGGTATATTCCTAGGTATTTTTATTATTTTTGTGGCAATTGTGAATGGAATTGTGTTCCTGATTTGGGTCTCTTCTTGGCTTTTGTAGGTGTATAAAAATAGCAGTGATTTTTGTACATAGATTTTGTATATTGGAACTTCACTGATGTTGTTTATCAGCTTAGGGAGATTTGAGGCTGAGACTATGGGGTTTTCTAGATATAGAATTATGTCATCTTCAAACAGGGATAGTTTGACTTCCTATTTAGATGCCCTTTATTTCTTTCTCTTGCCTGATTGCTCTGGTCAGGGCTTCCAATATTATGTGGAATAGGACTGGCAAGGGAGGACATTCTTGTCTTGTTCCGGTTTTCAAGGGGAATGCTTTCAGCTTTTACCCATTCAGTAAGATGTTGGCTGTGGATTTGTCATAAATGGCTCTTACTATTTTGAGACATGTTCCTTCAATAGCTAGTTTGCTGTGAGTTTTTAACGTGAGTGAATGTTGAATTTATTGGAAGTCTTTTCTGCCTCTCTTAAGATGATCATATGGGTTTTTCTTTCTGTTAATGTGATGAATTACGTTTATTGATTTGCATATGATGAACCAACGTCACATCCCAGTGATAAAGCTTACTTAGATCGTGGTGGATTCACTTTCTGAGGTGTTGCTGGATTCTGTTTGCTGCTGTTTGGTTGATGATTTTTGCATCAATGTTCATCAAGGATATTGGCCTGAAGTTTTCTTTCTTACGTGTGTCTCTGCCAGGTTTTGGTGTTAGGATGGTGCTTACATCATAGAACGAATTGGGAAGAGTCCTTCGTCCTCAATTTGTTTTTGTAATAATTTCAATAAGAATGTACCAGATCTTTTTTGTACATCTGGTAGAATTCAGCTGTGAATCATCTGGTCTAGGGCTTTTGTTGATTGGTAGGCTATTTATTACTGATTCGTTTTGGAACTCATTATTGGTCTGCTCAGGGATTCAGTTTTTTTCCTGCTTCAGTTTTGGGAAGGTGTATGTGTCCAGGAATTCACCCATTTCTTCTTGATTTTCTACTTTGTGTGCATAGAGGATTCATAATAATTTATTATTGTTATTTGTATTTCTGTGGGGCCAGTGGTAAGATCCTCTTCAGCATTTCTGATTGTGTTTATTTTAATCTTCTGTATTTTCTTTTTCACTATTCTAGCTAACAGCCTATCTATCTTATTATTTTTTTTCAAAACACCAGTTCATGGCTCTGTTGATCTCTTGAATGTGTTTTAATTTCTCAGTTTCCTTCACTTCAGCCCTAATTTTGGTTACTTCTTGTCTTATACTAGCTTTTGGATGATTTGCTCTCACCTCTCTATTTCTTTTCGTTGTGATGTTAGATTGTTAATTGGAGATCTGTTTCGCTTTTCCATGTGGGCATGTAGTGCTATACATTTCCCTCCTAACACTGTATTAGTTGTTTCTTAGAGATTCCGATATGTTTTATATTTGTGCTCATTCACTTAAAAAAGTTCTGGATTCTTGCCTCAATTTTCTTATCTACCAAAAAGTCATTCAGAAATGGGTTGTTGGCCGGGCGCGGTGGCTCAAGCCTGTAATCCCAGCACTTTGGGAGCCCGAGGCGGGTGGATCACGAGGTCAAGAGATCGAGACCATCCTGGTCAGCACGGTGAAACCCCGTCTCTACTAAAAATGCAAAAAATTAGCTGGGCATGGTGGTGCGTGCCTGTAATCCCAGCTACTCGGGAGGCTGAGGCAGGAGAATTGCCTGAACCCAGGAGGCGGAGGTTGCGGTGAGCCAAGATCGCGCCATTGCACTCCAGCCTGGGTAACAAGAGCGAAACTCCCCCCCAAAAAAAAAAAAAAAAAAAAAAAAAAAGAAGTGGGTTGTTTAATTTTTATATAACTATGTGGTTATGAGCTACTTTGTTCATATTGAATTCTATTTTTATTATTCTGTGTTCTGAGAGTATGGTTATTTAAAAAAAATTTGCTGAGGATTAGTTAATGTCTGATTTTGTGGTCTATTTTAGAGTATGTGCCATGTACAGATGAGAAGAATGTACATTCTATTGTTTTTTCAGTGGATAATTCTATAGATGTCTATCAGATAGATTTAGTCCTGGTTTGAGTTAAGGTTCTGAATATCCTTATTAATTTTCTGCCTTGATGATCTGGCTAATATTGTCAATGTTTGTTAATTTTCTGCCAGATGATCTGTCTAATATTATCAGTCAAAGTCTCTCACTATTATTGTGTGAAAATCTAAGTGTCTTTGAATGTCTCTAAGAACTTGTTTATGGGCTAGGTGCGGTGGCTCACACCAGTAATCCCAGCACTTTGGGAGGCTGAGGCGGGTGAATCACCTAAGGTCAAGAGTTCGAGACCAGCTTGGCCAACATCGTGCAACCCTGTCTCTAATAAAAAACAAAAAAAAAAAAAAAAAAAAAAAAAAAAAAAGATTAGGTAGGCACAGTGGCGGGCACGGTAATCTCAGCTATTAAGGAGGCTGAGTCAGGAGAATCACTTGAACCTGAACCTGGGAGGTAGAGTTTGCAGTGAGCAAGGATTGCACCACTGCACTCCCCCTGGGTGACAAGAGCAAGACTCTGAAAAAAAAAAAAAGAATCTGGGTGCTCCTGTATTGAGTGCATATGTTTAGGACAGTTAGCTTTTGTTGTTGAATTGAATCCTTTATCATTATGTAATGCCCTTCTTCGTCTTTTTAAATTTTTTTGACTTAAGATCTGTTTTGTCTGAAATCAGGATTGCAACCCCTGCTTTTTTTCTGTTTGCCATTTGCTTGGTAGAATTTTTTTTTTTTTTTGTCATCTTATTTTTGAGCCTATGGTTTTCATTGCATGTGACATGTGTCTCCTGAAGATACCCTTGGGTCTTGGTTCTTTATCCAGCTTGACACTCTGTGCCTTTTAATTGTGGCATTTAGCCCATTTACATGCAATGCTAGTACTGATATGTATGAATTTAACCCTGACATTGTGCTGTTAGTTGTTCATTATGCCAACTTATTTGCCTGGTTGCTTTATAGTGTCATTGATCTGTGTCCTATAACGTGTTTTTTAGTGGCTGGTAGTGGTCTTTTCTTTTCATATTTAGTGCTGCTTTCAGGAGCTCTTGTAAGGTATATCTGGTGGTAAAAAATTCCCTAACATTTGCTTGTCTAAAAAAGATATATTATTTCTCCTTCATTTCTGAGGCTTGGTTTTCCCAGGTAGGAAGTTCTTGGTAGGAATTTCATTTCTTTGAGAATGTTACATATATGCCCCTAATTTCTTCTGGCTTACAGGGTTTCTGCTGAGTGGTCCACTATTAGTCTTATGAGCTTCCCTTTGTAGGTGACCTGTCCTTTCATTCTAGTTGCCTCTAGTATATATTTTTTTCATTTCAACCTTGGAGAATTTTATGATTATGTGTTTTGGGCGATGATCTTATAAAGTATTTTGCTGGGGTTCTCTGCATTTCCTGAATTTGGATGTTGGCCTCTCTAGCTAGATTGGTGAAGTTCTCATGGGTAATATCCTGAAATATTTTTCCAAGTTGCTTCCATTCTCCTCAAGGAACACCAATGAGTCATAGATTCAGTCTCTATACATAATTTCATATTTCTTCAAGGTTTTGTTTTTTTTAAATTATTTTTTCTTTATTTTTGCTTGACCTTTTATTTCAAAAATCCAGTCTTCAAACTCCGAGAATCTTACCTCAGTTTGGTCTATTCCACTGTTAATACTTAACGATTGTGTTATGAAATTCTTGTAGTGTTTTTCAGCCATATCAGGTCAGTTACATTGTTTGCTATGCTGGCTATTTTCTCTGTCAGCTCCTATAACATTTTATTGTGATTCTTAGCTTCCTTACATTGGGTGTCAACATTATCTTGAATCTCAATGGGTAGGATTCTTTCTAATGAGGTCAAAGGCAGTCTTTCTCTGATGTCCTTTCCAGAGTAACCAGTCTCCAAGGTTCTAGATTGTGACAGGACTGATTTTCACCAGTTGGTGGGTCACTAAAAGCCTTGTTCACTTAATGAAAATACACTCTGGCATAATGCATCCATAATGCCTTATAATTTGTGCACTAAATTTTTTTTTTATTGGCACTAGAATTTTCTCTGGGGATTCACCGAAAAGGAAACATGCTTTCTAAAAGCTTTCCAGTCACTCTAATGGCATCAGTGTTCCTACATGTAAAAACATCTCGAGGGGGGGAGATCCAAGATGGCCGTTTAGGAGCAGCTCAGGATTGCAGCTCCCAGTGAAAGCGCAGAGGGTGAGTGGACGCCGCGTTTTTATTGCCCACAGACTAGGAAATTCCCGGGCAGAGGAGCTCCACGGTCGCCAGCGCGGCTGTTTTGGCCAGCGCAGCTGTTTCGGCCAGCGCGGCTGTGCCGGCCAGCGCCGCTGCTTTGCCCCGCGCGGCTGCTTTGTCGGCGCCCCGGAGCCGCGGTTCTCCGTACAAAATACACCGGTCCGGGGGCCCTTTTGGCTGGCGATTGGAGCCACGGGAAGTCGCCCATACGGTGGTTCAAAAAGGGGACTGAGCAGAGAACCAGGACAGTAGATTCCAGGGCAAAAAAAAAAAAAAAAAAAAAAGCGCCACAAACCTCAGTGCCGCTGTTTAAGCCAGCGCAGTGAGTGGCCGCAGGGGAAAACAAACAGACCCCGGCGCCTCTTCAGCAGGCGACTGGAACACCAACTTAAAAAAGGCTCTGAGGCAGGGAGCCAGGCGATCAGGCTCGGCTGGCCCCACCCCCACAAAAGAACAGCAATCAGAAACTCTGGATTGAGAGTTTCACAGCAAGCGCAGCTGAACCCGGGACGGTCCTGCTCTGTCGGGGAGGGGCGTCCGCCATTACCGAGGCAGCCCGCCGTTGCCAAGGCAACCCGCCATTGCTGAGGCAGCCCGCCACAGCAGAGACTCTGCCCCAACAGAGGCGGGCCACCATTGCCAAAGAAGTTCTAACTACACCCATATAATCAGGACTGCAGGAAAGTTCACTCGGCAGCGGGGCGCAGCCCACAGCAGCTCAGCAAAGCTGCCATAGGCCGACAGTGACTAGGCGGCCTCCTTGCTGGGCTGCGCAGGTCTGAAGGAAAAAAAAAAAAGAAGGCGGCAGCATAACGGAAACTCATAAATAAAGCCCTAAATCCCTGGGACAGAGCACCTGGGAACAAAAAGCAGTTTATGAGTTCAGCTGCAGCAGACCTAAAAGTACCTGCCCAGCAGCTCTGAATGAACAACAACAGAGCTCACAACTCACCATTTGAGCTCCTATAAAGAAAAGACCGTCTCCTCAAGCAGCTCCCTGACCCCTAGATATCCAAAAAGACACCTCATAAAAGAGAGATCAGATTGACACTAGGCGGGTATCCGTCTGGGACAAAGATAGCAGAAGAAGAAAACTGGTAACAACCCTTGCTGTTCAACAGCTGCTGCAGGTGAACCCCAGGCAAGCAGGGCCTGGAGTGAACCTCAGCAGACCTACAGCAGAGGGGCCTGACTGTCAGAAGGAAAACCAAGAAACAGAAATAACCTCATCATCAACAAACAGAACGTCAATCTGAAAGATTTGAGACCCAATCTGAAAGCCAGCAACTACAAAGTCGACAGGTGGATAAATCCTTAAGGATGGGAAGAAACCGGCGCAAAAAGGATGAAAACACCCGAAACCAGAACACCTCTCCTCCTAAAAGGGATCACAACTCCTCACCAGCAAGGGAACAAGGTTGGATGGAGAACGAGTGTGATGAAATGACAGAATCAGAATTCAGAAGGTGGGTAGTAAGAAACTTCTGTGAACTTAAAGAACATGTTCTAACCAAATGCAAAGAAACTAAGAACCTTGAAAAAAGATTTGACGAAATGATAACAAGAATGGACAAAATAGAAAGGAATATAAGTGAATTGATGGAGCTGAAAAATGCAACACGAGAACTTCGTGAAGCATGCACAAGTATCAACAGCCGAATTGACCAAGCAGAAGAAAGGATATCAGAGGTCGAAGATCAACTCAATGAAATAAAACGGGAAGGCAAGACTGGAGAAAAAAGGGTAAAAAGGAATGAACAAAGTCTCCAAGAAATGTGGGACTATGTGAAAAGACCTAAGCTACGTTTGATAGGCGTACCTGAATGCGACGAAGAGAATGAATCCAAGCTGGAAAATACTCTTCAGGATATTATCCAGGAAAACTTCCCCAACCTAGCAAGGCAGGCAAACATTCAAGTCCAGGAAATACAGAGAACACCACAAAGATATTCCTCAAGAAGAGCAACCCCAAGGCACGTAATCGTCAGATTCACCAGGGTCGAAATGAAGGAGAAAATACTAAGGGCAGCCAGAGAGAAAGGTCGGGTTACCCATAAAGGGAAGCCCATCAGACTCACAGCAGATCTCTCAGCAGAAACCCTACAAGCCAGAAGAGAATGGGGGCCAATATTCAACATCCTTAAAGAAAAGAACTTTCAACCCAGAATCTCCTATCCAGCCAAACTAAGCTTCATAAGTGAAGGAAAAATAAAATCCTTTGGGAACATGCAAGTACTCAGAGATTTCGTCACCACCAGGCCAGCTCTACAAGAGCTCCTGAAAGAGGCTCTACACATATAAAGGAACAACAAGTACCAGCTCAACTAAAGGGCAAAACAGCCAGCTAGCACCAAAATGGCAGTATCAAATTCACACATAACAATATTAACCCTAAATGTAAATGGACTAAATGCCCCAATCAAAAGACACAGACTGACAAATTGGATCAAAAGACAAAACCCATCGGTGTGCTGTATCCAGGAAACCCATCTCACATGCAAGGATACACAAAGGCTCAAAATAAAGGGATGGAGGAAGATTTACCAAGCAAATGGAGAGCAAAAAAAAGCAGGAGTTGCAATTCTCATCTCTGATAAATTAGACTTTAAAGCAACAAAGATCATAAGAGACAAAGAGGGACATTACATAATGGTAAAAGGATCAATGCAACAAGAAGAGCTAACGATCCTAAATATATATGCACCCAATACAGGAGCACCCAGATACATAAGGCAAGTTCTTAATGACTTACAAAGAGACTTAGACTCCCACACAATAATAGTGGGAGACTTTAACACCCCATTGTCAACATTAGACAGATCAACCAGACAGAAAATTAACAAGGATATCCAGGACTTGAACTCAGACCTGGACCAAGCAAACCTAATAGACATTTACAGAACTCTCCACCCCAAATCCACAGAATATACATTCTTCTCAGCACCACATCACACCTACTCTAAAATTGACCACATAATTGGGAGTAAATCACTCCTCAGCAAATGCAAAAGAACGGAAATCGTAACAAACAGTCTCTCAGACCACAGTGCAATCAAGTTAGAACTCAGAATTCAAAAACTAACTCAGAACCGCACAGCTTCATGGAAACTGAACAACTTGCTCTTGAATGTTGACTGGATAAACAATGAAATGAAGGCAGAAATAAAGATGTTCTTCGAAACCAACGAGAATGAAGACACAACATACCAGAATCTCTGGGACACATTTAAAGCAGTCTCTAGAGGAAAATATATAGCAATAAGTGCCCACATGAGAAGCAAGGAGAGATCAAAAATTGACACCCTATCGTCAAAACTGAAAGAGCTAGAGGAGCAAGATCAAAAAAACTCAAAGTCTAGCAGAAGACAAGAAATAGCTAAGATCAGAGCAGAACTGAAGGAGATAGAGACACAAAAAACCCTTCAAAAAATCAATAAATCCAGGAGCTGGTTTTTTGAAAAGAACAACAAAATAGACAGACCACTAGCCAGATTAATAAAAAAGAAAAGAGAGAATAACCAAATAGATGCAATAAAAAACGATAAAGGGGATATCACCACAGATTCCACAGAAATTCAAACCATCATCAGAGATTATTACAAACAACTCTATGCACACAAACTAATAAACCTGGAAGAAATGGATAAATTCCTGGACACTTGCCTCCTGCCAAGCCTAAACCAGGAAGAAGCCGAAACCCTGAACAGACCCATAACAAGGTCTGAAGTTGAGGCAGCAATTAAGAGCTTACCACCCAAAAAAAGCCCAGGTCCAGATGGGTTCA
>NW_022437044.1:5024999-5171769 GCF_009761245.1 Sapajus apella | reverse complement strand
GACCTGGAACCAACCCAAATGCCCATCGACGATAGACTGGATAGGGAAAATGTGGCACATATACACCATGGAATATTATGCAGCCATCAGAAACGATGAGTTTGGGTCCTTTGTAGGGACATGGATGAACCTGGAAACCATCATTCTCAGCAAACTGACAGAAGACCAGAAGATCAAACACCGCATGTTCTCACTCATAGGCGGGTGTTAAACAATGAGAACACATGGACACAGGGAGGGGAGCACTACACACTGGGGTCAGTTGGGGGGAAATTGGGGAGGGACGGTGGGGGGTGGGAAGCTGGGGAGAGATAGCAAGGGGAGAAATGCCAGATGTAGGTGATGGGGAGGAAGGCAGCAAATCACACTGCCACGTGTGTTCCTATGCAACAATTTTGCATGTTCTTCACATGTACCCCAAAACCTAAAATGCAATAAAATTAATAAATGGGAAAAAAAAATCTCCCTAACCAGAAAACATATAGACAATTTCAAGTACATACATATAAAGTTTAAGATCAATTTACTATTAAATTAAATAAAGATAATGTGGCAACTAAATAAAGTCTATCAGTAAATATTCAAATTATCCTTCAGGTTGTGGAAATGCACCACTTGAAGTTTTTATTTTCTTCCCAGGATTTTGTATTTGGAAAACCAGACATTGATCATAAACTATTTTAACTATTTTAGAACAGTTACTTCATCATTTTGTTTTTCAATCAGCTTGCCCATTCCATGATGAGTTGTGGAGTGTAAGGCTTTTAAAAATTATTAAAGTGGTGAATTACTTAAATTGATTTTCTAATGATATACCAATATTATGTTCCTCAATTAAATCTAACCTGGATTCACTTGGCTATTATTTTATTTTTTTTAATTTTTCTGATTAAATTTTTTTCAGGCTTTTTTTTTTTAATTGCATTTTAGGTTTTGGGGTACATGTGAAGAACATGTAAGATGGTTGCATAGGTACATACATGGCAGTGTGGTTTGCTGCCTTCCTCCCCATCACCTATATCTGGCATTTCTCCCCATGTTATACCTCCCTAATTCCATGTCCCCCACTGTTCCTCCCCTAGCTCCCCCCGACAGACCCCAGTGTGTGATACTCCCCTCCCTGCTTCCATGTGTTCTCATTGCTCAACACCCACCTATGAGTGAGAACACGTAGTGTTTGATTTTCTGTTCTTGTGTCAGTTTGCTGAGAATGATGATTTCCAGGTTCATCCATGTCCCTACAAAGGACACAAACTCATTGGTTTTTATGGCTGCATAGTATTTTACTTAAATATTTTGCCTACTATGCTCATTATCTGGCTGATGGGATGATTTGCACCCTAAACTTCAGCAATTAGGCAGTGCACTCAGGAAACTAAACTGCATATGCACCCATAAATACAAAAGGTAAAAAAAATGCCTATATTTCACAAACAATATTGGCTAGTACATTTTTTTTCTCACATTTTTTTTCTCAGGTTTTAGAATCATAGTTATGCAAGTTCTATATATTATGAAAAACTTTGGGTATTATGGTATTACTGGCTTCACTGAAAGTTCAGTAGAATTTACAAAGTTGGTAGACCTCAGATATGGGAGTGGACAATTTTTGACTTCTCATTCAATTTAATGCAAGTTATATGGCTACTCATAAGTTGTAGCACTTCGTGAGTTCATTTGGTAAGCTATAGTTTTCAAAGAGTTGTCCATCTCATATGAAGTATCAACATTTGTTGATGTAATATAGTTAAAAATAAATTTTATTATCTTTACTAGTTCTACAGCATCATATTTAGGTGCCAATTTTTATTACTAGTATTGTTTCTGCCTTCACTTTTTTCATCCTTAATCATATTGCCAAAAGCACATCAATTTTTGGCTGGACATGATGGCTCACACCTGTAATCCCAGCACTTTGGGAGGCCGAAGCAGCTGGATCACTTGAGGCCAAGAGTTCGAGAACTGGTCAACATAGTGAAACCCCATCTCTCCTAAGAATTCAAAAGCTAGCCAGGTGTGGTGGCACACGCCTGTAATCCAAGCTACTTGGGAGGCTTAGGCATGAGAATTGCTTGAACCTGGCAGACAGAGGTTCCAATGAGCCAAGATGGTGCCATTACACTCTAGCCTTCATTACAGAGGGAGACTCCATCTCTAAAAAATAAAAAGCAAAAAAAAAAAAAGCAGCATGTCAATTTTATTAATCTTTGCAAATCATTAATGTTTGGTTCAGCTGATACTTTGTATTGCATTTCTTTCTATTTTAGTAATTTCTATTGTAGCCTTTCCATTTTTCTTCCACGTCCTAGATTTGCTTTTTATTTTTTAATATTTTTTCTTTTTATTTCCAACTTTCATTCAAGGTTCAGGGATTATGTGAGATGGCCAGACACACGTAAACTTAGAGTCATGTGGGCATGGTGGACAGATTATTTCACCACCAGGGCAATAAGTATCATACCTGATAGGTAGTTATTTGACCCTCACCATTCTCCCACACCCTATGCTGATGGAGGCTCAGGTGTCTTGTTCTCTTCTTTGTGTCCATGTGCACTCAGTGTTTAGCTCCCACTTATAAGTGAGCACATGTGATATTTGGCTTTCTATTTCTGTATCAATGTTCTTAGGATAATGACCTCCAGCTCCATCCATGTTGCTGCAAAAGACATTATTTCATTTGTGTTTTGACTGTGTGGTGGTCCATGGGGTATATGTACCACATTTTCTTTATCTAGTCCAATATTGATGGGCATTTAGGTTGATTCCATGTTTTTTCTATTGTTAATAGTGCTATAAATTAGCCTATGTGTGCATCTGTCTTTATGGTAGAAAACTTTATATTCCTTTGGATGTATACCCCAAAATAGGATTGCTAGGTAGAATGGTAGTTCTTTTGTATGTTCCTTGAAAAATCTCCAAATTTCTTTCCACAGTATATGCACTAATTTACATTCCCACTTGCAGTGTGTAAGTACTCTGTTTTCTCTGAAACCTCAACAGCATCTGTTATATTTTGACTTTTTAATAAAAGCCATTCTGAGTGGTGTGACTTGGTATCTCATTGTGGTTTTAATTTGCATTTCTTTAAGGATTAGTGATGTTCAGTTGTTTTATATGCTTGTGGACCACCTGTATGTCTTCTTTTAAGAAGTGTTTGTTCATGTCATTTGCCCATTTTTAATGACTTCTTTTTGTGTTTTTTGCTTGTTAATTTGTTTAGGTTCCTTATAGATTTGGGATAGTAGACCTTTGTCAGATGCATAGTTTGAAAACAGTTTCTCCTATTCTGTAGGTTGTTTGTTTACTCTATTAATAGTTTATTTTGCAGTGCAGAAGCTATTTAGTTTAATTAGGAACCATTTGTCAATTTTTCTTTTAGTTACAATTGCTTTTGGAATCTTTGTGATGAAATCTTTGCCAAGGCCTATATCCAGATTGGTATTTCCTAGGATTTCTTTCAGGGTTCTTATAGGTTTGCATTTTACATTTAATTATTTAATTCATTTTGAGTTGACTTTTGAATTAATGTTAGGGAAAGGAAGGGGTCTAGTTTCAGTCTTCTGCAAATGATTAGCCAGATATGCCCGTACTGTTTATTCTATAGGCAATCATTTCCCCATTGCATGCATTTGAAGACTCTGTCAAAGATCAGGTGGTTGTAAGTGTGTGGCTTGATTTCTGGATTCATTAACCTGTTCCACTATTTTAAATATCTGCTTTTGTACCTGTACCATGGATTTTTGCTTAGCATAGCCTTGTAGTATAGTTTTAAGTTAGGTAATGTGATGCCTTCTGTTTTGTTCTTTTTGATTGAGATTGCTTTGGATATTTAGGCTCTTTATTCATTCCATGTAAATTTTAAAATAGGTTTCTTCACTTCTGTTAAAAATGTCATTGATAGCTTGAAAGGAATAACATTTCAGTAAACTGCTTTGAGTAGTATGTCCATTTTAACAATATTGATTCTTCCTGTCCATGAATGTGGAATGCTTTCTACTTGTGTTATCTCTGATTTCTTTCAGAAGTGTTTTGTAAGTTTCATTGTGGATGTCAGTCACGTCCCTGGTTAGATCTACTCCAGGGTATTTTATTTTGTTGTTATTTCTGATTGCTCTTGTGAATGGGATTGTGTTCTTGATTTAGTTCTCAGCTTGGCTGTTGTTGGTGTATAGAAATGCAACCAATATTTGTGCATTGATTTTGTATACTAAAACTTTACCGCAGTTGTTTATCACTTCTAGGGGCTTTTGGGCAGAGACTATAGGGTTTTCTATGTATAAAATCATATCATCTGTGAAGAGAGACAGTTTGTCTTCTTCTCTTCCTATTTGGATTTATTTTATTTTTTTCTTTTGCCTGATTGCTCTGGGCAGGACTTCTTGAACTATGTTGAATATGAGTGGTGAGAATGGGCATCCATGTCTTGTGCCAGTTTTCCAGGGGAATGCTTCTAGTTTTTGCCTGCTCAGTATGATATTGGATGTGGGAGTTTTATAGATGACTCGTTATTTTGACGTATTGGCCTTCAGTGCCTAGTTTGTTGAAGGTTTTTAACATGAAAGGATGTTGACTTTTATCTAAAATCTCTTCTCTGTCTATCGAGATGATCACGTGGTTTTGGTTTTTAGTTCTGTTTATTTGATGAATCACATTTATTGATCTGCATATGTTTAACCAGCCTTGTATCCCAGAAATAAATCCTATTTGATCATAGTGGATTAGCTTTTTGATGTGCTGCTGAATTTTTTCTGCTTGCATATTCCTGAGGCTTTTTGATGTATGCTCATCAGGACTATTGGCATCAAGTGTTCTTTTTTTGTTTTGTCTTTGCCAGGTATTGGTATCAGCATGATGGTGGCCTTATAGAATGAGTTGGGGCAAAGTCAGTCCTCCTCAATTTTTTGTAGTAGTTTTCATAGGATTAGTTCCAGCTATTTTTATATGTCTGGAAGAATTCAGCTTTGAATTCATCTGACCAGGGCTTTTTCTGTGATAGGCTTTTTATTAATGATTCAATTTTGGAAATTTTTACTCTGTTTAGGGTTTCAGTTTCTTCCTGGTTCAATCTTGAAAGGCTGTATGTTTCCAGGAATGTATACATTGCTTCTTGGTGTTCTACTTTGAGTACAGAGAGGTGTTCATAGTAGTCTGAGGATTTTCCGTATGTCTGTGAAGTCAGTGGTAATGTTCTCTTTCTGATTTCTGATTGTGTTTATTTCAGTCTTCTCTCTCTTTTTCTTTATTAGGCTAGTTAGTGGTCTATTAATGTTGTTGTTGTTTTTTTTTTTTAATTGGGGGATGGGGGCTGGGAGAGAGATAGCGGCAGGTTGGGAGATTGGGGAGGAATAACATTGAGAGAAATACCTAATGTAGGTGACAGGGGGATGGAGTCAGCAAACCACCATGGCATATATATACCTATGTAACAATCCTGCAAGATCTGCACGTGTACCCCAAAATTAAAGTGTAAAAAAATAGAACCAATTTATGGTTTCATTGACCTTTTGTTTTTTTTTTTTTTTTGCATCCTCGTTTTCTTCAGTTCAGCTCTGATTTTGCTTATGTATTTTCTTCTGCTAGCTTTGGTATTTGTTTGCTCTTGTTTTTTTAGTTATCCTTGGTGTGATATTAGATTGTTAATTTGAAGTCTTTTAAACTTTTTGATGTGGACATTTAGTACTGTATACTTTTCTGTTAACTCTGCTTTAGTTGTGTCGCAGAGATTCTGGTATGATTTTTCTGTTTTTCAATAATTTCACAAATTTCAAATAACACTTGATTTCTGCCTGAATTTTATTTTTTACCCAAAACTCATTCAGAAGCAGGTTAATTTCTATGTGATTTTATGGTTTGAGTGATCTTTGTTCCCACATTTGTGTCCATGTGTGCTCAATGTTTAGCTCCCACTTATGAATGAGAATGTGCAATATTTTGTTTTTCTGTTCCTGCATTAATTCATTTAGAATGGCCTCCAGTTCCATCCATGTTGCTGCAAAGGACATGACTCCATTCTTTTTATTGCTGAATAGGATTCCATGATGTGCATATATCACATTTTTTTTCATCCAGTCTACCCCTGATGGGCACCTTACTTGATTTCATGTCATTGGTATTGTGAACAATGTGGTGATGAACATATGAATGCATGTATCTTTTTGGTATAATGATATATTTTTCTTTGAGTATATACCCAATAATAGGATTGCTGAGACAAATAGTAGTTCTGTTTTAGGTTCTTTGCGAAATCTCCAAACTGGTTTCCACAGTGACTGAAGTCATTTACATTCCAAACCAACAGTGTATAATTGTACCCTTTTCTCCACAGCCTTGCCAGAATCTGTTGTATTAACTTGTTAATTATAGCTATTCTGACAGGTGATAGATGATATCTCATTGCAATTTTGATTTGCATTTCTCTGATGACTAGCAATGTTCAGCATTTTTTATATATTTGTTGGCTGCATGTACGACTTATTTTGTGTGTGTGTTTTTAACTCATTCATTTATTCAACAAATGTGTGTATATATGTGTGTGTGTGTGTGTGTGTGTGTGTGTGTGTGTGTGTGTGTGTATTTTAATATTTCCATAGGTTATTGGGGAACAGATAGTGTTTGGTTACATAAGTTCTTTGGTGGTGATTTGTGAGATTTTAATGCATCCATTAGCAGAGCATTATACACTGCACCCAATTTGTGGTCTTTTATCCCTCACCCCCTTCCTTTCCTTCCCCCCTGCGTCTCCAAGGTCCATTGTGTCTTTCTTATGCCTTAGCATCCTCATAGCTTAGCTCCCACATATGAATGACAATATATGATGTTTGGTTTTCATTTCTGAGTTATGTCACTAAAATACTGGTCTTCAATCTCATCCAGGTCACTCTGACTGCCATTAATTCATTCCTTTTTACGGCCAAGTGGTATTCCATTGTATATATACACCACAGTTTCTTTGTCCACTTGTTGATTGATGGGAAATTGGGTTGGTTCCATGTTTATGCTATTGTAAATTGTGCTGCTATAAACATGTCTGTGCAAATATCTTTTACATATAGTGACTTCTTTTCCTTGGGGTAGATAGTCAGTGGTGGGACTGCTGGATCAAATGGTAGTTCTGCTTTTAGTTCTTTAAGAAACATGCACACTGTTTTCTGTAGTGGTTGTATTAGTTTACATTCCCACAAGCAGTGTTAGAAATGTTTCCTGTTCACCACATCCATACCAACATCTATTATTTTTTATTTTTTGATTATGGCCATTCTTGCAGGAGTAAGGTGGTATTGCACAGTAGTTTGGATTTGCATTTTCCTAATCATTAGTGGTATTGAACTTTTAAAAATATGTTTGTGGGCCATTTGATATCCTCTTTTAAGAATGGTCTACTCTGGGGAGAGATAGCAAGGGGAGAAATGCCAGATGTAGGTGATGGGGAGGAAGGCAGCAAATCACACTGCCACGTGTGTGCCTATGCAACAATTTTGCATGTTCTTCACATGTACCCGAAAACCTGAAATGCAATAAAATAAATAAATGGGAAAAAAACAAAACAAAACAAAAAAAAAAATAAGAATGGTCTACTCATGTTCTTAGCCCACTTTTTGATGGGATTTTTATTTCTTTTTAATTTGTTTGAGTTCATTGTAGATTCTGGATACCAGTCCTTTGTCAGATGTACAGATTGTGAAGATTTTCTCCCACTCTGTAGGATGTCTGTTTACTCTGCTGACTGTTCCTTTGGCTGTGCAAAGGATATTCAGTTTAATTAATTTCCAGCTATATTTATCTTTGTTTTTATTGCATTTGCTTTTGAATACTTGGTCATGAAATTCTTGCCTAAGCCAATGTTTAGAGCAGTTTATGCAATGCTGTCTTCTAGAATTTTTACAATTTCAGGTCTTCGATTTCTAAGTCCTTGATTCATCTTGGGTTGATTTTTGTATAAAGTGAGAGATGAGGCTCCAGTTTCATTCTCTTTCATGTGGCTTGCCAATTATTCCAGCAACATTTGTTGAACAGGGTGTCCTTTCCCCGCTTTATGATTTTGTTTGCTTTGTGGAAGAGCAGTTTGCTATAAGTATTACAGTTTATTTCTGGGTTTTCTATTCTGTTCCATTGGTCTATGTGCCATGTTTTTTTGTGTCAGTACCATGCTGTTTTGGTGACTATGGCCTTAGAGTATAGTTCGACATCAAGTAATGTGATGCCTCCAGATTTGTTGTTTTTGCTTACTCTTGCTTTGTCTGTGAAGGCTCTTTTTTGGTTCCATATGAATTTGAGGATTGTTTTTTCTAATTCTGTGAAGAATGATGCCAGGGTGCTAGTGTGGTCATTTGGAGATAAGAAGACACTGTAGCTTTTTGAGTTGCCACAGTTCTTAGGCTGTTTCTTTCTCATTGGTGTGGTCTGATATTCCTCTAATTTTTGAAGTTGCTCTATTTTCAATATATTATTTTGCTTTCATATTTTTTGATGCCCTTGAGGGTTTGACTGTGGTTTAAGTTGTATTGAGTAGACTGTCTTCTGGAAGATTTTACTGGACCAAGACTCAGCTCAACCCTCCTGGGCTGCGTGCTGTAATCATGGGGGGTGGTGGGGAGATACCAGGCTTACAGCTTTGTTATCTGGCCTTTCAATATTAAGTACCTGCTGCAATTGAGGAGCCAGAGTGTTTCTGGTATGCTGGCAACACCACCTTGGTGGGGGTGATCACCAAAGTGCTGCTTCACAGTCGTGGCAGCAGGGACCATATCTATGTGTGCATGCCAGTGGTTGCAGTGGCAAAGCCTCTGTGCTTTTAAAAGTGGAGGCTTTAAGGTCTTGAGGATGTCCTGGAAGCTGTCATGGCCCCCATGAATCTACACTTAGCATTGAATTTACATCCTTTCAGATATTACTTTTGTTTATTCTAATCATGTGCATTGTACTGTTTATTAAATATATCATCATAGGAAAGTTGACTTGGACCAGTCTTATGGAGTTCATTCAAATTACATATCTTACAAACTTCAATACAGGTTGGCTTAGGATAAAAACTTGCATTTCCTTGGTATTAAATTTATTGTTGTTCTGATTTGTGCTGCATTAGCAGTTTTATGGAACCAATCAATTTCTTCATTAGAGTTCTGAGAGCTCCCACCTAGTCCAGTGGTATGATGGGATTTCTAGAAATTTCATTATTAGTATATTTTTGATATCAATACTGATTTTCTTAGGAATATTTATAAATTATGTCCTTCTAATCTTCGCCAGCTTGATTACATATAAAGTTTCTTTCACAAGATTCATCTTCCACAAAGCTACAACTTTCATATCCATTTAGTTTTGTTCTTCTCCCATTCTCGAACAATCCAGTAACCCTTTTTTAGGAAAAGACTTTCTCTCTTCCTTCCCTCAGCAAAACAAAATAGAACATCCTCACACTTTTAGCCTTTCCTTATCAAAGACACATCTTACCTTCTCTGCATAATTGTATAGTTTTTCTTTATAATTTTTATTCATTTTAATTTTACATATTAATTAAAATTATTAATCCATAGTGACCTTAATTTCTAGTGAACATCAGAAGCAAGCAACTGTATTTGATGCTTGCTGTCACATTGTGTGATGCTATCACACCAGCAATCTGTAAATTGGCAAACAAGAATCATAATTTCTAGAAGTATGTGCTTTCCCTTAGTACAATTTGTTAATCAGAGCATTTTAAAGCATGAGTCCTAATTATAGGATTATAGAATGCTTCTCCTTCCTAACACAGCAACGGGCTAATGGATAATAATAGATTACAAATGAAAGAACTGCATGGCTCTGAAACTAATAAAAAGTTTCTAAGGAAACTGAAAGATAGCAAGGGAGGCAAAACAAAGACAAAAGAGGAAATCATTGCCACACGCACATATAGCTAACAATATACGTGCCACACGCACATATGTGCCACACACACATAGAGAAAACAATAAACTCAACCTAACTCATAGCCAGATGAATATAAAATTGTACACTAAGTGTCTGTTTACTTCAGATCTTGTTAACCAATATACAATGTTTGACTTTTACCAAATGATTACAAGAAATACTAAAGGTAAGAAAAAGAAGTGATTGAAGAAACTAAAGAAACATTAAAACAGAACCAAATATGACACAGATTTGGGGATTATCTGATTGATAATTTAATCGTCTCTATTCTGCTAATTTGATGTTATCAAATAATCTGATGATCTGATTATCTGATATGTTAAGGGCTCTAGTGGAGGAAGCAAACAAAAAATGTATAAAGAAAATTTTCATAAAGGAAATATATAATAAAGGTCCAAAACTCAGATCTATGTTTAAAAAGAGCATTATAAAGGGAATAAATGAAAGTAAATTAATCCTAATGGATGTAATAGAAAATTATTTGTCAAAATAATAGCAACAATTCAGTGATTATAACTCATGGATAAATGAAATGAATGACAGCAGTACGGTAAGGGACAGGTCGAAGGCAGGAATTTGAAATACTCTGTCATAAGGAACTTGTACTACTCATGAAGTGGTATTGCATTATACGAAAGTAGACTTGGATTAGTTGTAAATGTATATTAAAAACTATAGGATAAATCATAAAAATAAATGAGGATGTACAATTAGTATACTAATACAGGAGAAAAAAATGAAATCAGCTAAATATATAGCTGAACTGAACAGTGATATTGTATTGGTCAGAGTTCTCTAGAGAAGCAATACATATATGTATAGATGTACAGACACAAAATCATGTGCTATATAATGACATTTTGGTCAATGACATGACAGATCACACACATATATGACAATGGTCCTAAGGATTATAATGGAGCTGAAAAATCTCTATTACCTCATGTCCTCATATTCATTGTAATGAAGTAGTGCAACACATAACTCACATGTTTGTGGCGATGCTGGCATAAACAAACCTAATTGACTTCCAGTTATATAAAAGTATAGCACATACAATTATGTGCAGTATGGTAATACTATTAATGATAAATGAATATGTTACTGGTTTATGTACAGTTGACCCTTGAACAATGTGAGGGTCAGGGGTTCCAGCCTCTCTTTGTCACAGTCGAGAATTTATGTATAATTTTTGACTACCCCCAAACTTAATGACGAATAGTCTACTGTTGACCAGAAGCCTGCTGATAACAATAGCAGTTGATTAGCAAATATTTTTGTTATATGTATTATATGCTCCATTTTTAAATTAAGACAAGCTAGAGAAAAAAAGTTATTAAGACAATTATAATGTACTTTTGGAATCTTCACAGAAAAAAATCATAAAGGAAAATATATTTAATATTCATTAAGTAGAAGTGGATCATCACAAAAAATTCTCATTGACCTCAACTTCTGTAAGCTGAGGAGGAAGAGATTTTGCTGTCTCCTGGGTAGGAAAGATAAGGTGGGAGAGATAGAAGAGGTGGAAGAGGAGGCAGGAGAGTCAGGCGTACTCTGTGTAACTTTATGAATATACATTGTAAATTCCGATTTTTTGTTTTTCATTTGTTGAAAAGTATTTCTATATAGTGCCAATCCTTCTTCCACTATCAGTTTCAGTGGAAGCATCCATAGAAGTGTTCGTGGTATTTAAAAAAGGCAAAAACAGTTTTGAATAATCAAGACCTTCATGCCAGATTGTCTAATGTCAATTTGTCTTCTGGCATTGCTTCTCCTGTAATTTTTCCTCCTCATTCAGCACTGGTTCAGAAGCACTCATTTCTGTCATCTCTATCAAGTAGTCTTCTGTTTTTTGGTTTTTATTTTTTTCTGATATACTAGCTTCTGAATTTCTGCAAGATATGTATTTTGAAACCCTTCATACATTTCCCCCGACACACATACTTTTTTTTTTGCCATATCCATAATCTCTTTTATAATTTATTTGATTGGCTCTGCTATAAATCCTGCAAAGTAATACAGAATGCCTGAACACAGTTTTCTCCAGCAGGAATTTGTTGTTTGGGACTTGATGGCTTTCACGGCTTTTTCTACAACAATGATGACATCTTCAATGGTGTAATCCTATTAGACTTTCTTGATGCTGTCTCTATTGGGGTAGTTTTCCATAGAAATGTCAATCTTTTCCATAGAATGTCATGTGTAATGAGCCTTAAAGCATTGTTATCCTTATTATACCATTATCTAAAGGCTGAATTAGAGATGTTGTGTTTGGCAGCAAGCAAACCATGCTGACACCCACTCGAATGCTTCTGGTGGCTAGGGTAATTTTCCAATAACAACATAACTTAACAGACAGTTCTTTTAAGAACTTACTATAAAGGTACTTTTTGACTTCAGAGACAAAGCATCAATTGAACTAATCTAGGAAAAGGATTACTGCCAAGACATTCTTGTTGTACAACCAAGAAAGTGTCAACCAGTATTTATGTTTTCCATTTAAGTCTTTGAGTTTAACAGCTTTATAGATAAGAGCAGTCTTGGTTATAAATCTGACTGTCTGCAATAGATAGGAGTTAGCTTATCTCTTCCTGCCTTAAGTACTTGTGCTTGCCTCTTCTCCTTATTAATATATGTCTTTTCTGGCCTTCACCACCCCTCAGAATTGGGAACATTCATTTATAGACAGATATCCTTTCTCCTGAATGATTTTCTCAATGACATCTGAGAACTTATCTTCTGCCTTTTAGTCAGCAGAATCTGCTTCTCCTGATATCTTGACATTTTTTAAAGCCAACTCTTTTTTCAAAATTATCAAACTATCCTTTGCTGACATTAAATTCTCCCAAATTAGATCTTTCACCTTCTTTTTGCTTTATGTTGTCATATAATGACATTGATTTCTCTAAAAACGATATAAGTTTATAGGCATGTCTTATAGCAATTCTGCAACCACATATAAATTACATTTTTAATATAATATTAAAGCATATTTTGCAAAAACTGCAAGGTGTTTAATACTTATGCCTGCTGGCATATTTGCAGCCACAGATGTATGAATTTCCTTTTTATTTTTTACAATGATCCTAATGGTGGTTTCATTTAGGTTGAAATGGTAGGCCGTTGCAACTGCAGACCTCAATCTACAGTACATATTAAGGAATTCAGCTTACTCTTGTCATGACTTTTCTCTGCTTCTTACGAGCACTTCCAGCATCATTAATTCCACTTCATATGGGTCCTATAGTGTCATTCAATGTTTATGTAATTGCACTGCTCTAAATATGATGAAAAATAGGCAAGAGCTATCAGTAATCAATATTTTTACTGTAATACACAGTATACTGAGGAGACAGACTGCTCATATGGAGATGATGAGCATCACAGGGCATTTTGATTGAATGTTGGTAACACTTGAGGTCACTGCAATAACATCATGAGGTGGTTATGAAATTTTTACAGCAGTACATTATGGACTAGAGTTAATGTTACCTAGTTATGATTTAATACTGTATCTTTAGGCTTTCTTACAAGAAAAAAATGATTTAATGATTTCTCTGCTTGGTTTTCAACTTGCATGGGACCTATAGCCCCTATCTTTTGGCTGATTTCTTCCTTAAGGAATGGAAAAGTTTATTCAATGTGTATATTTCCATCATATCTTGAAAGTCACTAACTTTTCTTTTTAATAGGCTAATAGGTGGAAGGGATTTGCCTTGTCTCAAGTGGGATGTTGAACTTTTGAGTTAATGTTGGAATGATTTAAGACATTGGAAGAGAGTTGGGAAGGCATGCTTGTATTTTCCAATATGAGAAGGAATTGAGATGTGGGTGGCGTCAGGGGTCAAATAACATAGTTTGGATATTTGTTCCCAACCAAATCTCATGTGAAATTTTAGTTCCCTATGCTGGAGGTGGGGCCTCGTGATCCCTACTGCTAGTTAGATAGGCACAGCATTGAATCTCTAAATTGCTTTATGGAACATGGTTATTTTAATGATATTGATTCTTCTTGTCCATGAGCCTGGAATGTTTTTCCATTTGTTTGTGTCATCTCTGATTTGTTTCAGTAGTATTTTGTGATTCTTGTTGTAGAGATATTTCACTACCTTGGATAGCTGTATTCCTAGTTTTATTCTTTGTGTGGCAATTTTGAATGGAATTGCATTCCTCATTTGGCTCTCAGCTTGCATATTCTTAGTGTCTAGGAATGCTACTGAGTTTTGTACTTTGATTTTGTATCCTGAAAATTTGCTGGTTATTTATCATATTAAGGAGTTTGGGGCAGATGATGGGGTTTTCTAGATATAGAACCAGGCCATCTGCCAGCAGGGATGCTTTGTCTTCCTCTCTTCCTATGTTGATATCTTTTATTAACTTATTTTCCTTGATTGTTCTGGCCAGAAATTCCAGTACTATATTGAATAGTACTTGTTTCGTTTTGGTTTTCATGGTGGATGCTTTCAGCTTTTGCCCATTCAGTATGATGTTGGCTGTGGGTTTGTCATAGATGGCTCTTACTATTTTGAAGCATGCTCTTTCAATTCCAAGTTTATCGAGGTGTTTTTTTTTTTAACAAGGAGAAATGTTGAATTTTGTTGAAAGCCTTCTGCAACTGAGATGATCATGCGGTTTTTGTTTTCAGTTGTGTTTATGTGATTAATCACATTTGTTGATTTGCATATGTTGAACCAACCTTGCATCCCAGGGATAAACCCTACTTGGTTATGGTGGCTTAGCTTTTAGACATGCTGCTGCATTTGGTTTGCTACTATTTTGTTTATGATTTTTGTATTTGTGTTCATCAAGGATATTGGCCTGAAGTTTTCCTTTTTGTTGTTTCTCTGACAGGTTTTGATATCAGGATGTTGTTGGCCTCATGGAATGAGTTGTGAAGGAGTCCCTCCTCCTCAATTTATTGCAGCAGTTTTATTAGAAATGGTATTAGCACTTGTATTTTTTTTTTGGAAGTTTTATTTTAGGTTCAAGGGTACATGTGCAAGTTTGTTACCTAGGTAAATTAGTGTCATGGGGTTTGTTGTACAGATTATTTTATCACCTCAATACTAAGCTTAGTCCCCAGTAATTTTTTTCTGATCCTCTCCCTCTGCCAGCCTCCACCCTCTGGTAAGCCACAGTGTCCACCCACAAAGGTCTTTCTTTGTGTTTATGTGTTCTCATCATTGAGCTCCAATGTACAAGTAAGAACATGCATTATTTATTTATTTTTTTGTACTTGCATCAGTTTGCTACAGATAATGGCTTCCAATGGCACCCATGTTCCTGCAAAGGACGTGACCTCATTTTTTATGGCTGCATAATATTCCACTGTGTATATGCACTATATATTTTGTATGTATTCTGTCATTGATGAGCACTTAGATTTATTCCATTTCTTTGCCATTGTGAATAGTGCTGCAAAGAATATACAGGTGCATGTGTGTCTTTATGGTAGAATGATTTATATTCCTTTGGGTATATGCCCAATAATGAGATTGCTGGGTCAAATGGTAATTCTCTTTTTAGTTCTTTGAGGAATCACCATAGAGTTTTCCACAATCATTTAACTAATTAACACTCCCAACAGCAACGTAGGAGCATACCCTTTTCTCTGCAACCTCAGAAGTATGTGTTACTTTTTGACTTTTTAAACAAACATAGCCATTCTGACTTGTGTGAGATGGTATCTCATTGTGGTTTTGATTTGTATTTCTCTAACAGTCAGTGGTATAGAGCTTTTATATATATATTTGTTGGGTGCAGATATGTCTTCTTTGAAAAGTGTTTATTCATATCCTTTGACCATATTTTCATAGGATTGCTTGGGTTTTTAAAATAAATTTATTTAAATTTCTTATAAATGCTCAATATTAGACCTTTGTCATATACATAGTTCTCAAATACTTTCTCTGATTCTGTAGGTTGTCTGCTTACTCTGTTGATAGTTTCTTTTGCTGTATCAAAGCTATTCAGTTTAATTAAGTCACATTTGTCCATTTTTGCTTTTGTACAATTGCTTTTGATGTCTTTGTCATGAAATCTTCACCAGTTCTTATGTCCAGAATAGTGTCTCCTATGTTGTCTTCCAGGGTTTTTATAGTTTTGGGTTTTACATTTAAGTCTTTAATCCATCTTGAGTTGATATATCTTCAACATATGGCTAGCTAGTTATACCAGCACCATGTATGGAATAAGGAGTCTTTCCCCATTGCTTGTTTTTGTCAACCTTTATGAAACTCAGTCATACGCGTACGGCCTTATTCTGGGCTTTCTATTTTGTTCCATTGGTCTGCGTGTCTGTTTTTGTAACAGTACCATGTTTTTTTTGGTAACAGTGGTCCTGTAGTATAGTTTGAAGTCAGGTGGTGTGATGCCTCCTGTTTTGTTTACTTACGATTGCCTTGGGCATTCAGGATTTTGGGGCTTCCATATGAATTTTAAAATAGTTTTTTATACTTTTTTGAAGAATGTCTAGATATTATATCTATTTATTTATATCTTTTCTAGATACAGGATTAGGTCATCTGCAGAGAGGAATAGTTTGACTTTCTCTCTTTCTATTTGGATGTCCTTTATGTCTTTCTCTTGCCTGATTGCTCTAGGCCAGCACTTCCCATACTAAGCTGAATAGGAATGGTGAGGGAGGGCATCCTTGTCTTGTTCTGGTTTTCAAAGGGAATGCTTCCAGCTTTTAGCCATTCAGTACAATGTTTTCTGTGGCCTTGTCATAGGTGGCTCTTGTTACTTAGACATATGTTCCTTTCACTCCTAGATTGTTGAGAGTTTTTGACATGAAACGATGAATTTTATTGAAAGCCCTTTCTGCATCTATTGAGATGATCATGTGGTTTTTGCCTTTAATTCAGTGTATGTGATGAATCACATTTGTTGATTTTCAAATGTGAAAACAACATTACATTGCAAGAATATAGCCCACTTGATGTTGTAGAGTAGCTTTTTTTATATGCTGCTGGATTCAGTTTGCTAGCATTTTGTTCAGGATGTTTGCACCTATGTTCATAAAGAATAATGACCTAAAATTATCTCTTTTCTTTGTCTCTGCTAGGTTATGGTACCAGGATGATGCTGTCCTTATTGAATAAGTTGTCGAAGAGTCCCTCCTTATCAATATTTTGGAGTAATTTTACTGGGAATGGTTTTAGCTCTTCCTTATATATCTGATAGAATTCAGCTGTGAATCCATTTGGTCCTGGGCGTTTTTTGGTTGGTAGTCTTTTTATTGCTGATTCAATTTTGGAACTCATTATTTGTCTGTTCAGGGATTCAATTTCTTCCTGATTTAATCTTGGTATATTTTATATGTCTGAGAATTTATCCATGTCTTCTAGATTTTCTAGTTTGTGTACATAGATGCATAGATGTATTTATAGTAGTCTCCGAGGATTTTATGTTGTTTTTCTGCGGGGTCAGTGGTAAAATTTCCTTTGACGTTTTTAATTGTATTTATGTAGATCTTTTCCCTTTTTTATGTGGGTAGTTAGTGGTCTATCTTTCTCTTTATTTTATTTTTTCAGAAAACACTCTCCTGGATTTGCTGACCTTTTCTATTGTTTTTCCCATCTCAGTTTTCTTCAGGTTACCTCTGATTTGGTTATTTCTTTTCTTCTGCTAACTTTGGGGTCGGTTTGTCTTGTTACTCTCTTTCCTGTAGTTGTAATGTTAGGTTGTTAATTTGAGATCTTTCTAACTTTTCAATATAGACATTTAGTGTTACAAACTTCCTACTTAAGGCTGGCTTAGCTGCGTTCCAGACATTCTGGAATCTAGTACTTTTGTTTTCATTCATTTCAAAGAAGTTATTGATGTCTGCCTTAGTTTCATTATTTACCCAAAAGTTATTCAATAACACGTTGGTTAGTTTCCATGTAATTGTATGCTTTTGAGTGATTTTATTAGTGCTTATTTCTTTTTTTATTGCTTTGTCATCCAAGGCTGTGGATTGCATGATTTCAGGTTTTTTAATTTGCTGAGGATTTATTTTATATTTGTGTGGTCGATTTTAGATTATGTGTAATGTGATGAGAAGAATGTGTATTCTATTGTTTGGGGGTAGAGATGTCTATTAGGTCCACTTGGTCATGTGTTGAGTGTAGGTCCTGATTGTCTTTGTTAATTTTCTGTTTTCTGTCTTGAGGATTTGTCTAATATTGTCTGTGGGGTGTTAAAGCCACTCACTATTATTGTGTGGGAATCTAAGACTTTTTGTACATCTCTAAGAATTTGCTTTATGAATCTGGTTGCTCCTATGTTGTGTGTGTATATATTTAGGATAGTTAGATTTTCTTGTTGAACTGAACTCTTTTCCATTACGCAATGCTCTTCTTTTTCCTTTTTGTTGTTTTAAAATTTGTTTTGTCTGAAATTTGGAGAGCAACTCCTGCTTTTTGTGTTTTCCATTTGCTTGGTAACTTATTTTCCATTCCTTTATTTTGAGCTTGTGGGTGCCAGTGTGTGTGATGGGTCTCTTAAAGACAATATACCCTTATGTCTTGCTTCCTTATCCAGTTATCCACTCTTTGCTGTTTAATTGGGCATTTAACTCATTTATATTACAAGTTAGTATTAATGTGTACAGATTTGATCCTGCCATCATATTGTTAGCTGGTTATTAGGCAGACTTCTTTCTGTGGTTGCTTTATAGTGTCACTCTCTGTGTAATTAAGTGTGTTTTTGTAGTGGATGGTAGTGATATTTCCTTTCCATATTTAGTGCTCCTTTCAGGACCTCTTGCAATGTAGGTCTTTTCAGCATTTGCTGAAAAGGATCTTATTTTCCTTCACTTGTCATGCTTAGTTTGGATAGAAATGAAATTCTGGTTGGAAATTCTTTTTATTTTAAGAATGCTGAATATAGGCCTCGAGTCTCTCCTGGCTTACAGAGTTACTGTTGAATGGTTCATTGTTAGGTTCCCTTTGCAGGTAACCTGTCCTTTATCTCTAGTTGCCTTTAACATTTTTTTCTTTCATTCTAACCTGGGACAATCTGATGATTATATATGCTGGGGTTGGTTTTCTTGTCTAGTATTTCTCAGTGTTCTCTACATTTCCCAAATTTGAATGTTGGACTCTCTAGTGAGGTTGAAGAAAAGTTCATGGATGATGTCCTCAAATACGCTTTCCAAATTGCTTGGTTTCACCTTATCTCTTTCGAGGATGCTAGTGAGTTGTAAATCTGGTCTTCTTGCATAATCTCATATTTCTTGAATTTTTTTTCATTGTATTTATTTATTACTGAGTAATTTCTGAAAGCCAGTCTTGGAGCACTGACCTTCTTTCCTTAGCCTGGTCTATTCAGCTGTTAATACTTGTGATTGCATTATAAAATTTTTGTTTTAAATTTATTTTTTATTAATTGTGGGTACATAGATAGTAGTTATACATATTATGGGGTGCATGAGATGTTTTGATATATGCATGCAATGCGAAGTAAGTACACCATGAAAAATGAGATACTTATCACGTCAAGCCTTTATCTATTGAACTGCAAACAATCCCATTACACTCAAGTTATTTTTTAAAAATACAGTTATTATTGACTATTGTCACCCTACTGTGCTATCAAATAGTAGGCCTTACTCATCATTTCAAACTGCATTTTTGTACCCATTAGCCACCTCTACCTCCCCTCAACCACTCACTACCTTTTCCAAGCATCTGGTAACCATCCTTTTACTCTCTATGTCTCTGAGTTCCATTGTTTTGATTTTTAGATTCCATACATAAATAAAAACATGTGATGTCTGTCTTTATGTGCTGGGCTTATTTCACTTAAGACAGTTATCTCCAGTTTCTCCAATGTTGTTGCAAATGACTACATCTCATTATTTTTTATGGCTGAATAGTACTTCATTGTGTATATTACCACTTTATTAATCCATTCATCTACTAATGGACTCCTAGGTGGCTTCCAAATCTTACCTGTTATAAACAGTGTTGCAACAAACATAGGAGTGCATATATCTCTTTGATATACTGATTTCCTTTCTTTTGGTTATATATCCTGCTACAGGATTGCTGGATTATATGGTAGCTCCATTTATAGGTATTTTATGTTATGAAATTCTTGTAGTGTGTTTTTCTGCTTTATCAGATCAGTTTAGGGTTTTTTTTTAATATAATGGCCATTTTGTCTATAATATCATTTATCATTTTATCATTATCCTTAGAGTCCGTGGATTAGGATTCAATTTTCCCCTGAATCTCAGTGATTTTTCTTCCTATCCACATTCTGTATTCTATTTCTGTTTTTACTTTTTTTTTCATCCAGCCATTTCAACCCCATTAAGAACCCTTTCTTGGGAACTAGTGCATTCATTTAGAGGAAAGAAACCACTATGGCTTTTTCAGTTGCCAGAGTTCTTTTGCTGGTTCTTTCTCATCTATGTGGGCTGTTGTTCTTTTACCTGTGATGTAATTTGAGTACAGCCAGTAGACTTACTTTCTTGATGTTTGCAAATGGCCAAGGCTTTGTGAAGGGTCTTTAATTTTAGCTGAATTCTTGTCCTTGTTTTCACAGGGGCTATATTAGGGAAGTGTTTTTGGTGTTGAAGTTTCAATTTGTGATCCAAAAGGTGGTGCTTATGTGTGATGCGAGTAGGTAGCCTCTTGCTCATCCGTGAGGCTCCTCTATGTTTCCTCATTATTTCAGCCATTCTCCTTCTCAGTGCTCTGAAAATGTGGAATCCTCTCCCTCTTGAGTGCTGGCTGCAGATGTTGGCTTGGAACTCCAAGGCAGCACACCACAGCTCTGAAAGCAAGCTTAGGATTTATGTTTCTGCTTCAGCTTGGAGGCAGCAGGCAAAGGGACCTTGGCAATGGTTGTGGCACTGAGCCTTTCTCTTGTCTCTGGAAGCTTCACATGATAGGGATGCAAAGCTGCTATCAATCAGGTCAATCAACCTGGAATGGAGCAGCTGTTCTGTGAGCCCAAACCAGGGAGCCCTGACTGGTAATGAGCAGGGTTTTGGGTGGGTCACAGGGGAGACAGACAGGCCTCTTATTCTGAAGACAACTGCAGCTTTCTGGAGGTGCTGCTAACTTACCCAGGGTCTTTGATCTTTCTCTATTCTGAGGGCAGCAAGGACTTTACAACTGCAGTGGCAGTGGGAAAGGGGTTTTCAGTTGCCTCTGGGGGCTCCACCTCAGAGAAACATGGAGTTGCTGCTACAGTGAATGTTCATCCAAGGGTTGTGGTGGCTGCAGTGCTGGCCTGAGCTGAGGGCTCTGCTTGTTGAGGAGCAGGGGGGTTCAGTGGCTTACAAGGAAGGGAGACTGAGTTCCTCTCTATATGGTGACTGTGGGTATGTGGGTGAGGTCTTCAGGATCTTTATTTCCTCACCTGACCAGTGGCAGCAGGGGCAGAATCACTGCTGTGGAAGTGGCAAAGGGGCTGTCAGTTACCTGTGGGAGCCCCTTCCCGGGGAAATTCAGAGACAGTCACTACCCATGCTTGTGCTCAGCCATGGGTGAGATGGCTGATCGGTATTACAGAGCCAGGGGCCCTGTCTGTTGATGAGTGGGAGATGGGGGCTCACAGAGAAGAGGGAATGGATTTGTTTCTGTGTGGTGACTGCAGTGTGCTGCACATGTCAAGTTAGTGACTAGTCCCTTGGTTCCCCCATGGCCCAATGGCATCAGGGTGGTACTACTGCAAGTGTAATGGTGAAATGGTTGTGGGTTGTCCCTGGGATTTCCTCCTCAGAGAAATGCAGAACCACCTCCAACATAAGTGTTCAGGTAAGGGCAGGGTAATCGTGTTCTTCATTGTGGTAAACGTGCCTACCTTGCTTTTAGCAATTCAGTGCTGCCACTTGCCTCCTGCCACACTGCTATCCAATTACTTCCATTGCATCTAGGTTTACCAATTCAGTTACTGCATTATCTTTTTTAAGGTCTGGCCTACAGGGAAGCATGACCCAAATTCTTCAGGGATCCTGGGACTTCCTGTAATCAATTATTTTTTCTCAGTTTTGGTGAAAGGTACATTTCCTGGACCTTTGCAGTGTGAATAATTAGGTCTTAAATGACAAATTTACTCTAACATACCAGACTCTCTAAGCCTTTAAATACTTTTCTCTACATTGAGTCAAAGCAAGTGGACAATTTCCAATTCACTTACTTTGGACCTCCTTTGGGTTCATATTTTGGGCAACCAGCCAAACAAACACAAAATCATATCACAATAGAATGAAACTAGAAAAAGTAACTGAAAGATAGCTAGGACATTTTTTAAAATTAGAAATTAAACAATAAACTTCTAAATAGCAGATGGGTCAAAGGAGAAGTCTCCAGGGAAATTTTAAAAAATATTTTGAACCGAGTGAAAATGAAAGCACAACTTATTAAAATAGGTGACATTCAGTGATAGTAGAGATTAACACAAAACTTATAGCATTGAATTCATATATTAGAAAAAGGCAAAACCTAAAATGAATGGTAGAAGCTTCTTTTTTAGGATACTGTAGAAAGAAAAACAACATAAACTGAAAGTGAAGAGAAGAAAATAAAAAAATTTAGAGTAGAATTCAATGAAATTGAAATAGGAAAACAATAAAGAAAAATAATAAAATCAAAAGCTCGTTCTTTCAGAAGGTCAATAAAATTGATAATCCTCTATCTAGGCTAATCAAGAAAAAAGAGAGGAAATACAAATTAGCATTAATCTCTGAAATGATAAAGGGTCCATCATTACTGACTCCAATGAATATTAAAAGGGTAAAAAATGTAAAGTACCAGTAACTGTGCACTTAAAATTTTGACAATTTAGATTAAATTTTAAAAATTTCTTGAAAGACACAATCTATACAGCTAGCACAAAAGGAAAAAGATAATCTATACATTTCTGTATGTATTTAAAAAATTACATCACTAATTAATAATTCTCTAAAACAGAAAGCACCAGACCAGATGAGTTTACTCTAGAATTCTACTAACCATTTAAAGAAGAAATTGTACAAATTCCCTAAAATCTTGCACAGAAGGTGGAAATTGAGGGAACACTTCCTAACTCATTCTTAGTCCAGAATAAAACCAGATAAAAACACTACGAGAGAGAAACCTACAGATCAATGTCTCTCATAAACATAGACAGAGAAATCCTCAACAAAATACTGGCTAATCAAATTCAGCAACGTAGAAAAATTTATACACTATGTCTATATGGGATTTACTCTAGATATTCATGCTAGTTCAACATTTAAATCAGTTAATATAGTCCATCACATAAACATGCTAAAAAATTACATGATCATACCACTAGATGCAAAAAAGCATATGATAAAATTGAAAAACTATTAATAATAAAAAAATTTCAAAAATGAGGAAAGGGGGGAACTTTCCATATAGATAAAGGATATCTACACAAAGTCTATAGTGAATATCATACTTAATGATGATATTGTGAACAAAGCAAGTCTGTCCCTTGTTAGCATTCCTATTCACAATTTAACTGGAAGTCCTAGCTGATTCAGCAAATAAAAAAAGAAAATACAAGGTATACAAATTGGAAAGAAAAAGATACTATGGCACATGCATACCTATGTAACAAACCTGCACATTCTGCACATGTACCCCAGAACTTAAAGTATAATAAAAAGGTATTTGTGTACAAATGACATTATTTTTAATATAGAAAGTTTCAAATAATTAGCAAAAGACTCCTGGAATTAGCAAAAGATTATCACAAGGATGCAGCACAGAAAGTTAATATAAAAAATGCAGTTGCTTTCTTATATTCCAGCAATAAATAATTGGAATGTAAAATTTAAAATGCAGTAAAATTTACATCAGCACCTAAATATGAAGTAATTAGGGAAAACATTAATAAAATATGTATAAGATCTTTATGAGGATAACTATAATACTTATAAAAAATATAACAACAATCTAAATGCATGGAGACTTTTTTATTAACATTTGTAAATAAGAAGGCTCAATATTGTGAAGAATCTAGTTCTTCCTAACTTGATCTACAGCCAACTCAATACTGAAGAAGAACAAAGTGAAGGATTGATCATACTTAACTTGAAGACAAACTATAAAGCTTCGATAATTAAAACAATGTTGTATTAGTAGATGAAGAGATTTAAAGCAACAGTATAAGGCGCTAAGGAAGCAGACACACAAATCTAGTCCACTGATTATTCAACAAAGGTGCAAACACAATTCAATGGTAGAAATATAGTATTTTCCAGAACTGTCTTGAAAAACTGGGCATCCACATGCCAGAAAAAAAAAAGTGAATCTAGAAACTGATTTTGTAACTTTTACAAAAGTTAATTCAAACAAGATTATAAGTCTGAATGTAAAATGCAAAACAATACAACTTCTAGGAGATAACAAGACAAAACATAGTTGACCTTGAATTTGTTGATGACTTTTTAGATAAAATACCAAAAGCATAGTTTTCAAAAGAAAAAAATGATAATTTGGACTTCATTAAAATGAAAAGCCTTTTTATCTGCTAAAATATTGTTAAGAGATTATAGAGATATTTCCAGAGTTGGAGAAAATATCTGCAAAACACATACTGGTAAACGACTTGTATCCAAAATATATGAAGAACTCCTAGAAATTCAACAACAACAACAAAAACAACTCAAATGAAAAATAGGCAAAAGATCTAACCAGACCCTCACCAAAATTACACAGATGACAAATAAACATATGAAAGCTCAACATCATTTGTCATTTAAAAAATTGTAAATTAAAGTAATGAGATACCATCACATGGCTTTTAGAATGGCTAAAATCCAAAAACTTGACAATAACAAATGTTGACAAGGATGTGGAGCAACAGAAAGTCTCTTTCATTGCCACAAGGAATGCAAAATACTGCAATCACTTTAGAAGACAGTTTGGCAGTTTCATACAAAGCTAAATAACCCAGCAACTTTGTTCCTGTGCACTGAGTCAATTTATTTGAAACTGCATGTGCGTACAAATACTTGAACCCAAGTATTTATAGCCGCTTAATTTATAACTGCTAAAAACTGGGATCAACCCACATGCCTTTGAAAAGATAAATGAATAAATAAAGTTTGGTACATTGATGCAATGAGATATTATCCAATAAATAAAAATGCCATTAAGCTTAAAAGACAAAGCAGAACTTATATGCATGGTTCAATTGTCGGCATTTTCCTGCCAGTCTCCTCAATTTTGGAGGCAGTGGTTTGCTGTGATCCTGCCTCTCTGATGGGTCTAAGAGCTGTTGAGTTTTCAGTTTGTCCATCTTTTTACACATTGTTAGGATGGAGTAATGACTTCCACATTTGTATATTTCAGACCCAAACCCAGAAGTCCAACACTCATTTCCAATAAATAAAAGATCTTAGCAAAATGTAGTATGAGGAAAACCATTCAATTTGGTAAAAGAAATCCACAAAAAAACCTACACCTTAATTACTCCATTAGAGATTTGGAATGAAAAATAGATGGACACTATCTCCAACTCAATTCAGTGTTGTACAGGAGAACCTAATTAGTGAAATATGGCAGGAAATAACAATGCAATCAGTACTGGAAATAAAGAAAGAAAATCTTTGTAAATGCATAGAAAGTATGAAACAAGCTATTAAGAGAATATTACAGTTAATTAAGGAAATATATATTGTATACAAAGTAAATAGAAAAGATGACTATTTACATAAACAAAGCAAATAAAATAAAGTTAAAAAATCATAGCATTTACAACATTAAAAATATCAAATACTCATATAAGTAAATCTAATGACATATATAACCTCCAAAATAAAAAACCCTGCAAAACATTTTTTATGCAAATTGCATTTCAATAAAGTTGTTAAATAGTAAATGCAGTACAGCCAAGATTGTGGACATAGTAGATTTATGCTAGAATGTACACATACAACTAAGCACAGAGGAAGTTCCTTTTTCTTGCAACTATTTATCTGATGTCTTAGTCATTTCAGAAGGGTACAACAGAATACCATAGGCTGGGTAGCTTAAAAAACAAACATTTATTTCTCACAGTTTTAATGTATGGGAAGTCCAAGAACAAGGCACTGGCACATCTGGCGTGTGATGAGAGCATTTTTCCTGGCTTGTGGACAGTGGTCTTCTCATTGTGTTCTCACATGGCCTAGAGAGAATTAATCTCTTGTGTTTCTTCTTATAAGGAAACTACACACACTCATCAGTGGTCGTTCCTCATGATCTAATTACTTCCAAAGTGCCATCGCACTGTGTGTCAGGATTTTGTTATAGGATGAATGTTTGTGTCTTCCCACCACCATGCCAAATTTATATTTTGAAATCCTGGTCTTCATTGTAATGGTATTAAGAGAGGACGCATTTGGGATATAATTGTGTCATGAGGGTAGAGCCTTCAGAAATGGATTAGTGCATTTATAAAAGAACTACAGATCTAATCAGTCATCTCTAGAGGAGCCAGGCACTAGATATTCTTCGAGACCAGGGAGGAATTACTTATTCAAGGTGATTCAGAGGTCATCAGGGCTGGCACTCTCATTATAGGCCCAGAGTACATGATGCTCTCTGTTTCAAGAGGACCAGGATGCCTTTGCCCAGTGCCTCAAGTATAGGGCCCATCAGAGAACTGTAGTGTGGGCTGTATCCAGCGAGCTGTGGTAATGGGGACACTCAGAGCCAGAAGCCATGAATCCAGGTGGATAGAGGTGTAGTATGTGGCCTCAGAGCTGTGGAGGTGGGACTGAAGCCCCAGTTGGTCTGGAGGGCAAAGCATCTAACCAAAGAGAATTATTCTTGGGCCTTAAGGTTTAATGGAGTTTGCCTTTTAAGATTTTGGTCTTATTTGGGACACACCACCTCATCCTTCTTTGCTTTTCCTCCTTTTTAGAATAGGAATGTATATCTTATATTGATCCCACCATTGTATTTTGGAAGCATATAATTCTTTTGATTTCACAGGTTCACAGCTGCAGATAAATTTTACTTCTGTATAAACCATACTTTGAGTCTCTTATATCTGATTTAGATGGTATTTAAATGGGCCTTTTGATTTTAGAGTTTAGAGCTGATAGTGAAAGTAGTTAAGACTTTTAAGGCTATTGGAATGGAATGGCTGTATTTTGCATATGAGAAGGATTTGAATGACAGGGGCAGGAGTATAATGTTATGAACTAAATATGTCCTCCCCAAATTTATACACTGAAATCTTAACTCCCAATGTAGTGGCATTAGAGGATGGGGCCATTGGAAGAAAATCAGTTCATGTGGGTATAAATCTCATGAATGGAAATAGTGACTTTATAAAAAAGAACCCAGAGAGTTTTCTCTTTTGTTTTCTGCCATATGAAGATACAGTGAAAATATGACCTTTTGAAAACCAGGAAGAGGATCTGCAGCAGACACAAAATATGCTGGTGCCTTCATCTTGGACCTTCCAGCCTTGAGATGGTGAGAAATAAGTATTTGTTGTTTATGCCATGCTGTCATATTTGTTAAAGAATCTCAAATTGACTAAGACAATGAATTTCAGAGAGACACGACTATTTGATCTATAACATGTCAGAAGAGATTTATACTACATTTATCTGAAAGCTCTCAGTCTGTCTACCCACTCCATCACTAGGGAGGTGTAGTGATTTTTAACTGACATAATTATAATTGTACATATTTATGGCATACAATTTGATGTTTAGATACATACATATGTTGTGTAAATATCAAATCACAGTATTTGGTGTATTCATCCCCTAATGCATTTACCATGTATTTTTGGCTGTTGTTTAGGCTAATACATTTGAGAATAATCATTGAGCATCTTATAATAGCTTAGATCTCCTCTGTCTTAAATGTGAGCTGTTCATGAACCACACAGGTTCTTCTCTGGTATTTCAAGGGATCATACATGGAAATGACCTTTTTTGAGTGGATAAATCTTTCCAATATCTACTTTAGTATCAGTCTGATTTTGCCACAGATATAATCCATTTTTCCAACCTTACCTCTGTTGTTGATAAATACAACATTTTGTCCCAGTCTGCTAATATTTTTATTTATTTATTTATTTATTTTTTAACTTTTAGATTCAGGGGTACATGCGCATGTTTGTTAGATAGGTAAACTCATGTCACGGGGCTTGTTGTACAGATTATTTCATCACCCAAGTTTTAAGCCTGGTACCCATTAGCTATTTTTCCTCATCTTCTCCCTCTTCCCACGTTCCACCCTCAAGTAGGTCCCAGGGTCTGTTGTTCCCTTCTTTGTGTCCATGTGTTCTCATTGTTTATCTCCCACTTATAGATGCCACTTATGTGGTATCTGGTTTTCTGTTCTTGCATTAGTTTCCTAAGGATAATGGCTTCCAGTTACATCCATGTTCCTACAAATGACATGATCTTATTCTTTTTTATGGCTAAATAGTATTTCATGGTGTATATGTACCAACAATGACAGACTGGATAAAAATAATGTGATAAAAATACTTTTTAAGATTGTCTTTTTTTATTGAGTTATCAAAATATGCAATTCAGTTATTTTTAGCATATTCACAGAGCTTTGCATCCATTACCACACTTTTAGAACCTTTCATTACCCTATAAAGAAAGAAACAGGCACCTCTTAGCCATTACCTCCTAATCCCTCCACATCCCTGTGCCCTAGCGTTAGAAAACGACTGATTCATTTTCTGTCACTATAGATTAGATTTGCCTAATCTGGGCCTTTTCTATAAATGGAATTGTATAATATGTGAAAAAGTGTCTTTTTTTTTTCAGAATTGTGCAAAGAATAGGGTTGTTACTAATTGAGTTTTCTTTCAGATAATTTCACCTGTTGACAAAAAGGTAGTCAAATATTCACAAAGCATTTGTATTACAGAGAATCAGTAATTTTATGATTATTTCCTGTTCTGGTGATAAATGTAAATAGAAACATGCTTACTATTTGCAGGAATTTATTAAATAGTCAGATCAAAATTAAATATTTATATATAAAACTTTGAAAAATATGTCACCCAATATAAACTCCTATAACTCCAAACTCAGTATCTATAGCATTCAAATATATGTGCCTGACATTTCAACTACTGTTGTATAATACTGTTTGGAAATTAGTAACATGATCTGGGCTAAAAGCAGGAAATTGAGCACAAAGTATAGCAAGTGATTCTAATTGTTAAAACTGCAAAAACAGCAAAACTCTGATAGAGAAAACATTTTTGATGTACAGAGTTAAAACTGGAAATTGATAAATGTATGACATCAAAGACTATATTTTAAGTGTTTTCTTAGTTTGGACATTCTAGTGATGATCTTTGTTATACACTTTTTAGGTGGAAGTCATCTATTTAAATACTATCAGTATGCTGTGATGGACTTATTTGAAGGGAACTAATGCTCATATTGCTTTTTTGTAGTAAGATCCATCATTAATTAAGGAAAAACCATAAGAATAATTTATCATCTCATCAATACGTTGTTTCATTTCACATGTATTACACATCTAACATATTACTGGACACAAATAAATATGATGCTTAATAAAACACAAGTCTTCTTCTCAAGGAATTCACAGCCAGTCAATTTCTTCACATCTCTATGGGAAGAGACCAAGTAAGGCAAAAGATTTTAGTTTGACAAGTTTCCTCGGTGAAGTGCAATAGAAGGAGTCAACAGGAGAGGGAAGGAGAGATGAGACATCTTTATTTTATTTGCTGAGAAAGAGCATGAGGATGAAGCACATCAAGTAAGTAAGTATAAATAGGAATTCAATACACACCATGTAGACACTGGATACTGCAGAGGTGGGATATGGGCAGGATAAGATACCAAAAGGTAGATGAAGGGCACATAAAGAAAGCTGTGAGGAAAAGCACTAGGATATTCATTGACTTTATAATTTTATTACATGGCTTGGTTTACGTTCCCCAAAACAGATCACAGGATAAGGTTTCCCAGTTATGTTTATGTTGTTAATCCTGATCACCGGCACGCCAAAGTCATGCTGCAGTGAATTCACCTAATTCTAAACATACAACTCTTTGCCTCTGTTAGGTAGCAGAAATTCTGTTTCCTCATAACAATAAAGGTCTATTATGTATGATTGAATGGGAACATATTTCTTTGTCTACTTGTCCACCAGATGGAGAAGCTCAAAGGGAAGAAGTAGTGATCATAACTTTGAGTTCAGTGGAAAGTAATTGGGTGTCCTGGTGGAAGTATTGCTCCTTTGGGAGCCAAGTAAAGCACTAGGATTGCACAAACTAGGAACACAAATGCTAAAAGTGAGTCAGTAGGAGTGTTGGTCAAGGAGGTCAATCCTTTGTCTGCCACTTGGGTCCCAGAACAATTTTTTTTTTTTTTTTTTTTGGCATTTGGCCAAGGAATATGTCCGTCTTCAATTCATGTACCTACTGTATTTTATAAGACATCACCTTGATCCTACCAGGCTGTCATCCATAACTGCTGCTTTAGGTGAGCTGTTAAGAAAATATCATAATGATATATCAGGCCAAAAAGTTTTAGATGATACAGTAATTTTGTAGTAAATTTCTCAAAACAAAACAGATTCCTTGGCTTGAAATAGCTGTGTGGGATTCTATATGAGTACATCAGAAGCCTGTGAGTAAGTGGATAGTGGAACTCATAGAAGCACTGCAGGCAATGAAGCCCAGTGAATTTCAGAATGGATGTAAATTCTTGAAAATGTGAATTACTGTTTTTTTCAGTTAGAAAAAGTCTGATATAATTATCTTGAAACCAAGTGGCATTGATCTTCCTGATGGATGGTATCATATCAAGTGTTCAGCATTGGTTTCTATTATTGAAACATCAGGCATTCATGATAAATGGTAGTTGTGTGAACTTTTCCTGAGAGCGGTGCAAGGCTATAACAGCCATTCATAACCTCTGTGTCTGTCACTATCGTTCTTTCTTTATGGGCTCACTGTATAAGCATTGGGGTAGCTAAAACTAAAAGATGGCTTACATCTAGGGGAAACATCCATCTAGTTGCTGAGTATCTGTTCTTGGTGGATACTGTCTTGTGAGCATTGTTGTAAGGTATAAAGTTATGCTAACTCTATGCCCTCTCTCATAGGTCCATCTATATTCCTATCCCAGTTTGTATTGTCTCCAAAATCTTCCAGTATTGTTTACCGCAAGGCCTTAACAATGAGATCAGATGACATTTTCCATGTATATTCTTACTTCAGGCTACTTCTTGCTTGGTACCAGATGAATGACCAAGTGTATAATAAAACATTTAGCATCTAGGAGGATTTGTTATCAGCTGTTACACACCTTTTCATAAAAAGCTTGCTATCAGGGTCTTGCCCAAATGGAATGCGTGACAGAGAGAAGTCTTGCGATTTTCTAGCCCTAAACTCTCATTTTGTGGTGAGTCAGCTCAGATTAAATGACTATTAATGTGAAAAGAACTCAACAAGTTTTTCTTGTCAATGGAAATAGATTACTTAAAAATCCAGTGAGTCTTGTCACAGTGGTGTTGCAGCTTTTAAATGAAAAATGATAGCTAGTCCATTGTGGAAAGCTTTATTCACTGTTCAAATGACTGGACTAAACTCATTGGCTAATTAAGGCTCTTGATTCACAAAAGTTTCCCTAATTGCTTAACCCTGGTAACACCATTTGCACAGTGAACAGAACTCCAGGATGTTCTCTTAGGCCTAGCTGTTGTTCCTCTTTTCAAGCCTTGTTATATTCTACATGTTCCAACGTCTTTACCTCTTACTATTTGGTTGTTGCCAGTCACATAGCTGTTTGTTCTGTTACTTGGAAAATTACAGATACTGCATTAACACTCTCCATCCCTTTGGATTCATAATATATGGAGACAAATCCAAACTGTTAATTATAATGTATGGGTTATTCATTTAGAAGCCCATGGAAAAAGCTGGTTCTCTAATGAGACGGAATGGAATCAAGATGCTAATTGAACCTGCACCACCTAGATTTCCACCATTGCTGCCAGGATCCATCACTCTATTGATTATGGAAACACATCCACCACCATACGCAAAACATAAAATAAAGCATAGTGTGTTTCTAATGTAGAGGCTACCATTGTGACTCCTGCCATAAGATGATGTGTTTTGCTCACAGTGGGGAGGCAATATTGTGTGGGGCCTTGCCTATGCCCACTCTGGCTTATTGACTACATCAGACCTCAGACTCACTCTGGGGCTATCGGGGATTTCTCTCTACTTTTGTCCCTTTTATAAGATCACAGTACTTCTGTTTTAGTCTCATTAGAAAACTCCAGCCACACCATTGTGGCTCTAAAAACTTAACTGTATAAGGCGTTTGGCTTTTCAGGTCAGTTTTAATCTGACAATATTGCGCTTTTATCATAAAAACCACTGAACATAGGATATTAATAAAGGTTTTCAATGAAATTTGCATGCTTTCTACCATGAACAATCATCTGGTATTAATGACCACTGCAACAATCTCCTCAAAGATCAACTCAGAAGGATTACTGACATTATATCTCCCCACTCCTCCCGCTCCGCACACCTTAGTCAGGCAGCTTGTTCATTGAATGTTGTGTCTCTTGGAAACAATCATACCCTCTGAGCTGTTTCCAGGGTAATAATTCACTCAAAAAGTGTTTCGAGGGTACATATACACCTATTTTGAACCATTATTTGGCACAATGTATTTTTTCTTTCTCTTAGCAACAACCCCATAATGGTCTGGTTGGTACACCCTACAGGTATTAGCATGGTCAAATGGAGGCCCAGAAGATTCAAACAATTCTTATTCAATCACCTGGATTTTATTGTTGTATTAACATGCTCCAAGAGCAAAATAATAAAGCCTACATGTTGAGCTCACTGTTCTCTCAATCCCCTACAATGATCTATGTGGGGAAAGCAGGAAATACATTGGGTCTCTTCAACTTTTATAAATTGTCCTTTTTTCATGTTGCACCTCACTCTTGAAGATGAAAGCTCTAGGTGTGAATAGGAAGTAATTGACAAAAACAGGTCAGTTATAGGTACGGCTTTTGACATACAAATTTTCTATTGATGGAAGGAGACCAACTCCCTTTATACCTGGAGAGAGAACCACTTATCCCTGGAGCAACAGAGGATTAAGCAATAATAATTACTTTTAATCTTTCAGAATTGCCACTACATAAAGAGAAATGTCCTGCTTTGGTTCTTCCCAGTTGTTACAAGCACTATATATTCGAATGTCGTGGCTGGTAACTCCTACCAGATAACTATGACCAAAATTTGATCAACATTTTTTTTTTTTTTACCTTTACCATGAAGTGTATTGGAAACAGCAGGGTTGGCTCCAGCTACTGCATTTCTCAAGGAAAATATCTTGTAAACATCTTTAGGTATATTTGCTACTATTATTCCCTTATCTTTCATTGCCCCAGATAGGTGAAATCATGCACTCATTGCAAGAAGTAGATGATTAACCCCTGACTAGCGGCATGAGCAAACAAGACAGGTTAAACTGATAGCTTTTCAGGCAGTTTTTTGACTTTAACTGGAACCCTAATCCCTACCACTGCCCAGGAGGTCACAACAGAGGGGACCTACTAACCTGGGCCTTTGATTGATAGAGTTTACATTTGGGGATCTCAACAATTGTAAGCAACATTTTCTGTATAGGTTACCATATGCACCCCTATAACTATGCCACTTTGGGGGCAACCAAGTATTGTCTTGCTCGTGTTTTAAAGACACGGTTACTTGATTTTTAGTGGTGTCTATAAACAACACTCAAGTGTCCCATGAAACATAACCAATAGATAGAATATGCCTCCTATGTCTCTAGAAGTTTCTTCAAAATGAGTGTAATCATGGTTCCACAGCGGAGCTTTCCAGAGGGCTGACTAATAATTTAAGTGCATGCTGCTGGAAATTTTCCCTAAAATGAGAGTGATCTAATTATAAATATTGTCAGATAATTTCTTCCTGACTTTATCTGACATTATCAATAATACCACCTCAAATCTAGAAAACATTCAGGTCAGCCTCAACTTAATGGCTATGGTGGTTATGGTTGACTGAATTGACATGGACTTCATATTGTAGACCAAGGTGGTGTCATCTGCAAAATCTCTAAAACAGCCTGTAGTTTCTGAATTTTTACCTGCTCAACTGATATAGCCAATAGGAAAACATAAGGAGAAAACTTCCTGATTTCTAAGATGGGCCCTGATTGTTAATATAATGTTTTTTCAGTTGACTAAGTCCGTGATATTGGGAGGTGTGGTTGAAGTCAGTACTGCAGGTTGACACCATTATTCTGCTCAGCATCCCACAGATAGTCACCTGAACTAAATGCTTAATGAGACAAATTTAATAAATTTGTTTCTAGCTTCTGTTAGACATTTTCTTCATTGTGGCTAATACAATGCCATACACAGGAAAATCCTTGAGAAGCCAAGACAGTGTAAAAATGAAGGGAAGATATTTTGGGGAGATAACCATCCATGAGTGTCTCATGTTTCTTCCCATGTTGCAAGCAGAAACATTGACAAGCTTTATTTAAGACTCTCTTCAAAGATGTTAGTAAAGTGAAGAACCTTGGGAAACAAGGATGTCTTCATATGAAACAAAGGGTATATTTGTTTCTTTAAGTATAATAACAAGGCCTCGCTCCCATTGTCCTACATGAACTAATTCAGGAACAGAAAAACAAATACTGCGTGTTCTCACTTATAAGTGGGAGCACTGAGAACACACGGACAGAAGTGAACAACAGACACCAGGGCTTACTTGAGGGTGGAGGGAGGGAGCAGAGAGAGGGTCAAAAAATGACTTATCAGGTAATATGCTTATGATCTGGGTGATGAAATAACCGGTACATCAAGCCCCTGTGACATGCAATTTACCTGTATAACAAGCTTGCACATGTACACCTGAACCTAAAATAAAAGTTTTAAAAAAATCCTTTCTCCAGGGAAAAGATCAGATGATCTTATTATTATACTATTATAAAGGTTTGGACTCCCTGTGCTTTGATTCCTCTCCAGTAATAGAACCTATTGCTTCTGCAGGTATCACCTTACCCTCCTCTCAGTGCCCTGTGTATAACTAGGGCCCAGGAAACTTGAAAAATTGCTAATATTTTGACTACTGCATTATTGTAAGCAGTAAACTATACTTTGTTTATGATTGAAGAGTCTGCCAGCATCAATGAAACTGTGGCAGAATAACTTGCCATCTTGCAAATAAAGTCTTAGATTATTCATAATTTTAACACTCTGTTATCCGTATTTTCAGAAATCCTCTTTGCAAGCAAAAAGTTTATGTAAAGAAAATTAAATTATATTTTAAATAACAACCACAGCAGTTAGTGGAAATGACTTTCAATTGGCTTTGTACAAATGCAAATGCTTATTAATGCAAGGATTCAAGAAATTCTGGCTTAACTTTGTTCAGATCATTCCATGTTTTGCTTGCTCTTCACTATCTTCTTTGATCTTGACTTTTGGTATTGTATAGAAACCTACAAGAATAATCAAATGCTTATGTAATTTTGCTAGAGAGTAAAATATTCATAAAGATACAATAACAAAAATAAATAACATACTTTATCAATCAAGTGGTAGAGTAAGAGTAATTATTTTTATTTTATTTATCTTTTATTACTAAATTCAGATATTATTAATTTCCTCACACAGTATTAATTTCCTCAGATACATTTTGAAACGTTTTAGGGTACAATTCATTTTTAATTAGGGAAAAAGGAGGGTTATTGATTAGTTTCCATTCATAAGACACTTCAGTTGTGAAGAAATCTAGGAATAAATGCCCTAATGAACTAAAAATATTCTTATTCTCATTTTTTAATATAGTATACAAGAGGTAACATTCAGTGGTTTATTGTGCTGCTTTTCAATGTATGAACATAATGACCTATATTGAAAAGCAAATATCTGTTTCAATTTTGTCTATATTCATATGTGTATTTGTTGTAAAATGACAATTTCAATAGGAAATAAGAGCAAAATCATTTTCTTTTACATAAAAGATGGTTTATTTATTGTTTTAGTGATTTTGGCTTTTCATCATGCTCAAGAAATATTAAATATTTGCAAATATTTTTTATCTCAAGCCACCTCTCACTCTATTATTGTATGTGGACAAATATTCTTTGTTTTGCAATATATTTAGTGTTCAAAGTGTACTTTTGAACACTAGCAATAAATGCACTGTGTGGCACTGAATCAGTCAGAGTCTTTGGAATAAAAAGCAGATGAATTCCTAAATTAGTGTAACTCTTGACAGAAAACAGATGGAGCACTAAATCAGTGTAATTGAAGAGAGTTTAATAAAAATTACCATTTAACAAAATGTGAAAACAATGCAGTATGATAAAGTGCACTGATACTAACAACAGCAAGGATACATTACCACTTTTAATTCTGAAGGGGTAACAGGAGGGATTAGATATAGAGACTTGGTGAGAACTCAAACTCTGGTTGTTGGATGGGGTCATCCAACAAATGATGTGGCCCCTTACATAATGGTACCGTGCTCCTGACAACCTATAGTCTGATAAGGAAGGATCCAAAACAATTGCTATTCTGACGTTGCACTCTACCAATTTTCTGAGCTATTGATAATGTCTCTTATTGGCCATGCCCAACTTGAAGACAGAGGAAAATGGGGCCTGGCTGATCTGTTTCACAAGAATCAATGCTCTGTATCACAGAGCAGGGAAAGAAAGATTGCAATGAAATCTGAAAAAGCATTAAGAGAATGTTGAGGAAAAACACAAATAGAATGGGAAAACTCAGTAAATTTTTACCTCATTTTCAACGAAAGAGTTTAGAGGTACAACATTTCCATAAAGAAGGACAAGAAAATTAAGAAATATTCTATCTGAAGGCATCAGAAAGCTGCTAAAGTAACAGGAGCAGGAGGGGATAATCCTCTAATGTAGAAGTCAGCAAAGTTTTCCTTAATGTACCAGATGCAAATATTGTAGGAATGCAGATTATACAGTCTCTCTTGCAAATAGTTGTGTATACCATTGTAGCAAAATCAGGCACAGACAAATACAAACCAATTATCACAGTTATTTTTCAATATAACTTTATTTACAAATACTGATGTCAATCCCATGTCCCCTAGTTTGCTAATTTTCCGTCTAAAGAAAAGAATGTCAGATAATTAAGCTAACATCTATAGCCACCTTTGTTTTGGGGTTGTTTGCTGATTCTGGGCTTTTAAGCAAGAAGCTGAGAATAAGACATTTCACTTACAGAGGATTGTGACAATGAAACAGAGAAAAGAGTAGAGATTTTGGAAGAGGTATAGATGATCTCAAACTTCCAATTTTCCCCCGAGACATCCACTAAATTTCAGGGCTTTGTAACGTGACAGCTAAATTCTAAAATAGCCTCTAAAAATTTGAAAAGCATTTTATGTAGTCCTGGCAGTCTTAGAAGAAAACTATTAGAATTTGGCACCCACTGAGAGAGAAGCCACAGCAAGACAACATACTTTACATTGAAAACACTATAGGGTGAAACCCTGGGAGTCAGACTCAGCTTTCCAAGGCAGAAATTTGGTTTCAAATTAACATATTATGGGAATTTATTTAGGTTTAAAAAAATTATTATCTGTACCCTCATTAATTCACAATAGACAACATTGAGTCAGAAAAGACTGAGCATACTAAAAAGGAGTGCCATAAAAGGTAAATAAAAAACCAAACCAACAAAAGACAGATTCATATATAATAGAGATATTGAATATAGCTGATAAGGAATTTTAATAGCTATGATGTATGTTTCAAGAGAATGTAGTAGAACGTATAAAATGTATGAAATTTGGAGAATTTTGCCAGATAATTGAATAAACATAAAAAATGAATTAAACACAAAATAACAGAAAAACATGCAGTATTTGAAATTGAAACTTATGAGATTAGTTTAGCAACATTATTAGGCACAGTAAAATAAAGGATTATTAAATGGTAAGAGAGGTCAATGTAAAATATCAAAACTAAAATTCAAAGAAAAATGAATGAATGGTAGCAATAAAAAGAGCATAAGTATTATGTCAGATAAAACCAAGCATTCTGTATTAGTTGTCAAGTACGACATAACATATTCCTATACATTTAATGGCCTAAAACAAACCCAATTATGAACTCACAATTCTGTAGGTCAGAAATTCCGGCACAGCATGCCTTAGTCTCTGATCAGTGTTTCACAGTATGAATCCGGAGCAGACCAGGCTGTGTGTTTTTTCCTGGAAGCTCTGGGGGTAAAAATCAATTTCCAAAGTCATTTTCATTGTTGGGGTAACTAAGTTTCTTGTGGTTGTAGGAACTAATTTCTTTGTTGACTACAGCTGAGAAACAATCTCTGTTTTAGATGCTTCCTACATTCCTTTCCACATGAATCCTTCCATATTCAAAGCCAGAAACAATGAAACTCCCTCCCAGAAAATACTTTTCAAACTCTTAGACTGTTACTTCCTTTGTCTAACCATTAGACCCAAATTTAAAAGGCACATATTAGGTGAGTCCCATTCTCAGAGATTATACAGAGTATATACAGTACAGGTGGGAATATTAGGAGACATTGTTTAATTCTGTCTTCCACACCTTGTAATATATGTGTAATTTAAATCCCAGAATTTAAGAAAGGAAAAAAGAAACCCACAGGAATATTTTGAAAATACATTTATGAAGCTGATGAAATGCATTAATCCACATACTCAAGAAGCCCAAACACAAAAAACACAAAGAAAAATATGACTAGAAACATCATAGTAAGACTCCTGAGAAAGAATTAGGAAAATAAAATATTTTAAAAAGCAAGAAGAGTAAAAAGCACATTACATTGAAAAAAGTAAAAATAAGACTAATAGCCTATTTTACAACATAAATATTGGAAGCTAAGAGACAATAGAATGATATCTTTAAATGACTGAGGAAAAACACTATGAACGTAGAATTTTATACTCAGTAGAAATATTCCTCATAAACAAAGGAAAAGTGAAAATATTTTCATATTGACAAAAACTGTGATAATTTATTACTAGAATATGTACACTAAAAGTAATATGAAAGGAGAATTTTTGGCAAGAAAATATTTCCAAGAGAAACAGGCATTTTCAGGAAAGAAGGAAGAATGAAAGAAGTGCAACTATATAGATATATATTAAAAGACACTGACAGAATATTCGTAGAAAATAATTGCAATACCGTGTGTCATCTTAAATATTGAGATAATTAGAATTCATGACAATGATAATTCAGATGCTAAGAAAGGAAGGGGCATGGTGTTAACAAATGTTAGAAATAAAATGTGGAAACAGCAATTTGTGATAGACACTATTAAGCCAAGGGGTAACCACTGAAAGAGTAGTAGATGAATTTATAATGAGCAATTACAGAGGAAATGTTAAGTAATCCAAAAGAAGGCAGTTAATGACACATAAGTAAATATAAAATGGTTTGACAACACAGCAGATTCTAGTAATATGCATAGCCATTACATTAATGCAATTACATATGATATAAATGGTTTCAATATTCCAATAAAAGACTAAGAATATCAAACTAGATTAAGTAATAACTACATGGTGTTCACAAGAGGTCAATCTTAAATCAAGAACACAGAATTGTTAGACATGAAATAATCAACAAAGATAAACCTTGCAAAAACTAACCAAAAGAAAGCTTGCGTGGCCTCTCCTGAAGGAAGCACTAAATATGGAACAAAAAAACCGGTATCAACCACTGCAAAAACATAACAAATTCTAAAGACCATTGACACTGTGAAGAAACTGCATCAACTAACAGGCAGAAAACCAGCTAGTATCATAATGACAGGATCCAATTCACATGTAACAATATTAACCTTAAATGTAAATGGGCTAAATACTCCAATTAAGAGACACAGACTGACAAATTGGATAAAAAGTTAAGACTCATCAGCCATCTCACGTGCAAAGACACACATAGGCTAGAAATAAAGAGTGGGAGGAATATTTATAAAGCCACTGAGAAGTAAAAGATAAAAAAAAAAAAAAAGCAGGGTTGCAATCCAAGTCTCTGATAAAACAGACTTTAAACCAACAAAGATCAAAAGAGACAAAGCTGGGCATTACATGATGGTAAAGGGATCAATGCAAGAAGAAGTGCTAACTATCCTAAATATATGTGCACCCAATACAGGGGCACCCAGATTCACAAAGCAAGTTCTTACAGACCTACAAAGAGACTTAGATTCCCACACAATAATAGTGGGAGACTTTAACATCCCACTGTCAATATTAGACAGATCAACGAGACAGAATATTAATAAGGATATTCAGGACTTGAACTCAGCTCTGGACCAAGTGGACCTAATAGATGTCTACAGAACTCTTCACCCCAAATAAACAAAATGTACATTTTTCTCAGACCACATCACATTTATTCTATAACTGACCACATAATTAGAAGTAAAATACTCCTCAACAAATGCAAAAGAATGAAAATCATAATAGTCTCTGAGGCCACAGTGCTATCAAATTAAAACTCAGGATTAAGAAAACTCACTCAAAACCGCACAACTACATGGAAACTGAAAAACCTGCTCCTGAATGAATACTGGGTGAATAACAAAATTAAGGCAGAAATAAAGAAGTTCTTTGAAACCAATGAGAACAAAGATACAACAAACCAGAATCTCTGGGACATTGCTAAAGCAATTTTCAGAGGGAAATTTATAGCACTAAATGCCCACAAGAGAATGCAGGAAAGATCTAAAATTAACACCCTAACATCACGATTAAAAGAACTCGAGAAGCAAGAGCAATCAAATTCAAAAGGTAGCAGAAGACAAGAGATATCTAAGATCGGAGCAAAACTAAAGGAGATAGAGACACAAAAATTCCTTCAAAAAATCAATATGTCCAGGAGCTGCTTTTTGAAAAGATTAACAAAATAGATAGATCGCTAGCCAGACTAATAAAGAAGAAAAGTGAGAAGAATCCAATAGAGACAATAAAAAACGATAAAGTGGGTATCACCACTGATCCCACAGAAATACTAACTACAATCAGAAAACACTATATACACCTCTATGCAAATAAACTAGAAAATCTAGAAGAAATGTATGAATTCCTGGACATATTCACCCTCCCAAAACTAAACCATGAAGAAGTCGAAACCCTAAATAGACCAATAAAATGTTCTGAAATTGAGGCAGTAATTCATAGCCTACTAACCAAAAAAAGCCCAAACCAGATGGATTCACGGCCAAATTCTACCAGAGGGTCAAAGAGTTTCTGACTCTAGTCCAAACGCAGAGAGAGAGGGACTCCTTCTTAACTCATTTTGTGAGGAAAGCATCATCGTGATACTAAAACCTGGCAGAGACACAGCAAAAAATGAAAATTTCAGTCCAATAGCCCTGATAAACATTGATGTAAAAATCCTCAATAAAATACTGGCAAACCGAATCCAGAAGCACATCAAAAACCTTATCCACCACAATCAAGTCAGCTTCATCCCTGGGATGCAAGGCTGGTACAACATATGCAAATCAATAAACCAAATTCATCACATAAACAGAACCAATGACAAAAAAACACATGATTATCTCAATAGATGCAGAAAAGCCCTTTGATAAAATTCAACACCCCTTCATGCTAAACACTCTCCACAAACTAGGCAGTGATGGAAAATATCTCAAAATTATAAGAGCTATTTATGACAATCCCATACTCAATTATCATACTGAATGGGCAAAAGCTGGAAGCATTCCCTTGAACTGGCACAAGAGAAGTATGCCCTCTCTCACCACTCTGGCCAGGAAAATCAGGCAAGAGAAAGAAATAAAGTGTATTCAAATAGGAAGAGAGGAAGACAAATTGTCTCTATTTGCAGATGACATGATTGTATATTTAGAAGATCCCATCGTCTCAGCCCAAAATCTCCTTAAACTGATAAGCAACTTCAGCAAAGTCTCAGTATACAAAATCAATGTGCAGAAATCAAAAGCATTCCTATACACCAATAACAGACAAACAGAGAGCCAAATCAAGGATGAACTCCCATTCACAATTGCTCCAAAGAGAATAAAATACCTAGGAATACAACTAACAAAGATGTAAAGGACCTCTTCAAGGAGAACTACAAACCACTGCTCAAGGAAATAAGATAGGACACAAACAGATGGAGAAACATTCCATGCTCATGATTAGGAAGAATCAATATCATGAAAAAGGCCATACTGCCTAAGGTGATTTATAGATTCAATGCTATCCCCATCAAGCTACCAATGACTCTCTTCACAGAACTGGAAAAAAACACTTTAAACTTCATATGGAACCTAAAGAGAGTCTGCATAGCCAAGACAATACTATGCAAAAAGAAAAAAGCTGGAGGCATCACACTAACTGGCTTCACACTATACTACAAGGCTACAGTAATCAAAACAGCATGGTACTGGTACCAAAACAGAGATATCAAATAATGGAACAGAGCAGAGGCCTTGGTGGCAATCCCACACATCTAGAACCATCTGATCTTTGAAAAACCTGACAAAAACAAGCAATGGGGAAAGGATTCCCTGTTGTATAAATGGTGTTGGGAAAACTGGCTAGCCATGTGCAGAAAGCAGAACCTGGACCCCTTCCTGACACCTTACACTAAAATTAACTCCAGATGGGTTAAAGACTTAAACATAAAGACTTAAACACTATAAAAACCCTAGAAGAAAACCCAGGCAAAACCATTCAGGACATAGGCGTAGGCAAGGACTTCATGACTAAAACACCAAAAGCATTGGCAACAAAAACCGAAATAGACAAATGGTATCTAATTAAACTCCAGAGCTTCTGTACAGCAAAATAAACATCATTAGAGTGAACCAGCAATCAACAGAAGAGATTTTTGCAATCCTCTACCTATTGGAAAAAGGGCTAATATCAAGAATCTACAAAAACTAAAACAGATTTACAAGAGAAAAACAAACAAACCCATTCAAAAGTGGGTTAAGGATATGAACAGACACTTTTCAAAAGAAGACATATATGACGCCAACAAACATATGGAAAAATGCTCATCATCACTGATCATTAGAGAAATGCAAATCAAAACCACATTGAGATACCATCTCACACCAGTTAGAATGGCAATCATCAAAAAATCTGGAAACAACAGATGCTGGAGAGGGTGTGGAGAAATAGGAACACTATTACACTGTTGGTGGGAGTGTAAATTACTTCAGTCATTGTGGAAGACAGTGTGGCAATTTCTCAAGGATCTAGAAATAGAAATTCCATTTGACCCAGCAATCCCATTATTGGGTATATACCCAAAAAATTATAAATCGTTCTATTATAAAGGCACATGCACATGTGTGTTCATTGTGGCACTGTGTACAATAGCAAAGACCTGGAACCAACCCAAATGCCCATCAATGATAGACTGGATAAAGAAAATGTGGCACATATACACCACGGAATACTATGCAGCCATAAAAAACAATGAGTTCCTGTCCTTTGTAGGGACATGGATGAATCTGGAAACCATCATTCTCAGCAAACTGACACAAGAACAGCAAGTGAAACACCACATGTTCTCACTCATAGGCGGTGTTGGACAATGAGAACACATGGACACGGGCAGGGGAGCATCACACACTGGGGTCTGTTGCGGGGGGCAGCTAGGTGAGGAACAGCGGGTGTGGGGAGACTGGGGAGGGATAACATAAGGAGAAATGAGAGATATAGGTGATGGGGGATGGAGGCAGCAATCCTCCTTTCCATGTATGTACATATGCAACAATCCTGCATGATCTGCAGGACCTAAAGTACAATAAAAAAAAAGGAGAGAATACACCAAAACTGAAAGAAAAAAGTTTATTTACAGAATTAGAAAAAAAAACTATTCTAAAATTTATATGAAACTGAAAAATAGACTGAACATCCAGATTATCACATTACCTGACTTCAAACTACACAATAAGACAATAGTTACAAAATCAGCATTGTACTGGTACAAAAACAGATACATAGCCAATGCAGCAGAATAGAGAACTAAGAAGTTAACCATACTGCTTATAATCATCTGATCTTTGACAAAATTGGCTAAAACAAGCAATAAGGAAAGCACTCCCTATTCAATAATAAATAGTGCTGGGATAACTGGCTAGCCATATGTAGAAGACTGAAACTGGACACCTGACTTACACCATATACAAAAGTTAACTCAAGATGGATTAAATATTTAAATGTAACACCTCAAACTAGAAAAATCTTAGAAAAAAACTAGGAAAGACGCTTCTAAGCATTGGACGTCACAATAATTTTGGCTACATCCCCAAAAGTAATCTCAACCAAGACTATCGTAATTTCAACAGGACATATAAGTGGCCAACAAACATATTAAAAAATACTTCGCCTCACTAATCATTAAAGAAATGAAAATCAAAACCACAATGTGATACCATCTGAAACTATTCGAAATGCTAGTGAGGCTGCAGAGAAAAGGGGACACTTATACACTGTTGGTGGAAAGGTAAGTCAGTTTAACCACTGTGGAAAGCAGCTTGGATATTTCTCAATGAACTGAAAGCTACCATTCAACCCGGAAATTCCATTACTGGCTATATACCCTAGGGAAAATGGGTCATTGTACCAAAAAAAATACATGTTCACTTGTATGTTCATCATTGCACTGTTTAGAATAGCAAAAACCTGGAATCAACTTAGATGCCTATCAATGGTGGATTGGATAAAGAAAAATTGGTACATATATACCATGGAATACTACATAGCCATCAAAAAGAATGAGATCATGTCCTTTGTAGAACCATGGTTGGAGCTGGAGTCCATAATTCTGAGTGAATTAATGCAGGAACAGAAAACCAAATACCACATGTTCTCACTTAGAAGAGGGAGCTCAACATTGAGCACACATGGACATCAACATGGGAACAACCGACACTGCAAACTACTAGAAAGGGGAGGGAGGAAGGAGAGCATGTGTTAAAAAAACGACTTTTTGGGTACTATGCTCACTACCTGGGTGAAATATACTGTTGTAACAAACCTGCATACGTACCTCCTGTATCTAAAATAAAAGTTGAATATAAAAATAAAATGTTAGGTTGTGCTGATCCACAAAAGATAGCATATAAGTCATTTTTGAAAAGGTGTTATGAAAAATGTAAATTTTTAGAGCTATCAACAATAATAATTATAATCAGTATTTAGTTAAAAGACATATCTAACTATTCATGAAAAAGAAAACCCAGAGCTGTAAATATTGGGCACTGAAAATAGGCATTCTCTTTACTTTAGAATCTATTTATATAAAATAGGAAAAAATTCTAACAATATTTCAGTCATGTATGTTTGTGGCTTTTATTTATTTTTTTCCCATTTTCTTAACTTTTAAAGTACAATATACATTCAGAAAAGTGAATAAAACATCATCATAGCTCACTGTATTTCAAAAAGTGAAAACTCCCGTGTAATCAGAACCTAAACCAAAAACAGAACAGTAGCAGCACTCAGGAGCTTCGTTTATACTCCCTTTTAATTGCTGTCTTTGCCCAAAGGCTAAACATACTGACTTATCTCCATATATGATAATTTTGCCAGTTTTAAAGTTTATATAAATTTATTCACATATATAACATATGTGTGCGTGTGTATATGTATGTGTGTGTGCATAAAACCTGGTCTCTAACTCAACATTAAATTTGTGAGATTTATCAACATTATTTTGTATAGATGCAGTCCATTCATGTTCATGTATAAAATTTTCATTTGATTAATAGGCCACAATATATTTTTCCTATTCTACGCTTGATGGAAAGTTGACTTGTATTCAGTTTTAGGCTGTAAGAATAGTGCTATGACGAGCATTACTGTAAATATCTTTTTGTAAACATAGTATGCAATTTTTAGCATCTACTCAGTATTGCAGATTCATAGAATATACATATATTCAGCTTTATTAGATACTACCAAATAGTCTTCCAAATTGAGTATATAAATGTATACTTCATTAGCAATGTGTGATGGTTATAGTTGATGTACATCAACACTAAAAATTGGTATTATCGTTTTGTTTATCCTGGCAGTTCCAGTGAGTGTGAAGTTGTATTTTACATTTCCCTAAAGACTAATAAACATATGGTTTCATATGTTTATTAATCATAAGATATCATTTATTAATCGTTAGTAATATTTTAATGAATCATAATATATCATTTATTTATTAATCATTAGTAATATTTTGTTTTAATAAAATAAAAGCCACAAACATATATGACGCTTTTGTTATTTTGTTATTTGAGCATCTTTTCCATTTTAGCACTCATTTCAATGAGTATTCATTTACAATTCAATGAGTTATAGCACTTCACATGTTGTGGATATAGGGCATTTGTCAAATATATTAATTGCAAATATCTTCTTTTGTCTATGCCTTGCCTTTTAATTCTCATAATCATAATTTTGATAAACAAAAGTTCTCAATTTAATGTAATCCAATACATCTTTATTTCTTTATGGGTAGTTCTTTATATGTCCCATTAAATATATATCTGCCAGTTTCCACTTCATGAGGATATTCCAATATTATTTCATATAAAAACTTTACTGTTATACTTTTGTATTTAGATCCACAATTCATCAGGGGTTGATATTTGTGTGTGGTGTGAAGTAAAGATGAAGATACCTTTTATTTCAACTGATTGAGCCCTATTTAATTAAAAGAGATATATTTTACCAAGGCCCTTCAGTATCACCTTCATCATAAATCAAGTGAATCTATATGTAAGGTCAATTTCTGAATTCTATTCTGTTTCAATTGTCTACTTTTTAACTTTACACCATATCAAAGCATTTTGTCTTATGTACCAGCACTAAAAAGTTTGAATTTGAAATTAAAACAAAAGTACCGTTTACAAAAGATCCTGCAGAAATAAACCTAACAACTTATGTCCAGCATGTGAATGAAGAAAATGATGAAATTCTGATGAACAAAAACAAAAAATAAACTGAATAAATGGAGAGACTGTTCATGAATAGAAAGACTCAATATTGTCAAGTTGTCACTTCTACAGATTCAATGCAATCTGAGACAAATTAGGAGCCAGTTATTTCACTTGTTTTGTAGATATTGATAAACTGATTCTAAAGTTTATATATAAAGTCAAATGATACAGAATAGCCAATAAAATATTGAAGAACAAATTTGGAGTACTGTCACTACCTGAGTTCAAGATATACTATAAAGCAACAATAATCAAGACAGCGTGGTATTGGCAAGAGAATAGACATACAGGTCAATGGATCAGAATAGTTAGCTCACAAATAAACCTGCATACAGTCAACTAACATTTGACAAAGAAGAAAAAATAACATATAGACCAAAGATAGTCTTTTAAACACGTGGTGCCAGAATTATTGAACATCCACATGCAAATTAAGTCAGTGCGGTATTGGTAAAGAAAAGACAGATTAATAAAGCAGAATATATCTCAGAAATAAACCCACACAAATTGTCAACTGATCTTTGACAAAGAAGAAAAAGCAATGCAATGGAGAAAATATAGGGTTTTCAACAAACCATGCTGGATCAACTGGATATCCACGTCCAGAAACAAACAAACAAAAAAACATACATATACATTATACTCTTCACAAAAATTAACTCAAAATCAATCACATACCTAAATTTAAAACACAAAATTATAAAACTCCCAGAAGATAGCATAGAAAAAAATTCAGATGTCCTTGAGTTTGCAAATATTTTTAGATACAAAGGCATAATCTATGAAAAAAATTGGTAAGTTGGACTTCATAAAAATTAAAACCTTCTTCTCTAAAAAATTTACCACCAAGAGAATGGGAAGACAAATCACAGACTGAGAGAAAATATTTTCCAAAAAACATATCTGATAAGGAGATGTCATCCAAAATATGCAAATAATATTTAAAACAACAATTTAAAGAGAAAAACTTGATTTAAAAGATGGGCAAAATACCTGAACAGAGATCTCACTCAATAAGATACACAGATGTCAAATTAGCATATGTCAAGATGTTCAACATTTTATGTCATTAAGGAATGACATATTAAAATTACAATAAGATACCTCTATACAGCTGTAGAATAACCAAAATTCAGAACACCAATGTCAAATGTTGTCTAGGATGCTGAGCAACAAGAACTCTCAATCATTGCTGATAATAATGTAAAATATTGCAGCCACTTTGGACTACTGTTTGGCAGTTTCTTTCAACACTAAACATATTCTTGCCATATCATCCAGCAACCAGACTTCTTGATATTGACTCAAGTGAGTTGAAAATTTATGTCCACAGAAGAACCTGCACAATGAAGTTTGCAGCAGTTTGTTCATAATTGCCAAAACTTAGAAGTAGCTAAGATGTCTTTCAGTAGGTGAATGGATAAACTATGGTATGTCTAGACATTGAAGCATTATTCAGGACTAAAAAGAAATGAGCTTTCAAGACATTTAAAAACAGGGAGGAAGGCCAGGAACCGTGGCTCATGCCTGTAATCCCAGCACTTTGGGACGTCCAGGTGGGTGGATCGCGAGGTCAAGAGTTTGAGACCATCCTGGCTAACATGGTGAAACCCCGTCTCTACTAAAAATACAAAAATTACCCAGGCATTTGGCATGTGCCTGTGGTCCCAGCTACTTGGGAGGCTGAGGCGGAAGAATCGCTTGAACCCAGGAGGCGGAGGTTGCAGTGAACTGAGACGGCGCCACTGTGCTCCAGCCTGGTGACAGAGCAAGACTCCGCCTCAACAAAAAAAAAAAAAAAAAAAAAAAAAAAGACAGAGGGAGGAAGTGTAAATTAATATTGCTAAGTAAAAGTAGTCAATCTGTGAGGTCTGTATACTGCCTGTTTCCAAATGAATAACATTTTGAAAAAAGCAGAACTGTGAAGACACTGAAAAGATCAGTGGTTTCCCAAAGTTACAGAGAGGGAGGGATAGTGATGAAGAACAGAGGATTTTTAGGGCACTTAAAGAATTCTGTAGATCATAATGGTGGATACATATCATTATACATTTGGGTGAATTGCTCACCTTTGTATCTCAAGAAAACTTGGAGCTCCTAAGCCTGTCAGACAGTGGCATTCCTTATGTACCACAGGTTAGGAACCTGTACAGGAATTATATAGACAAGGTATGTGGCCAGTTTTCCCAATGGGCTTTAATTGGCTCTGTAAGTCAACTTTGATTCCTTAAAGAAGTCTGTATCTAAAAGCATGCCGTTCCAGTAAAAACCTTGATAAAATAACCAGTGTCTCCAATTGTGTCCCGTTATAAAACAGATTCTTACTGCATTTATGCAAATAACTGTTGTCATAAATTAAGAACACTAGTTTACAAATGTTGTAGAAATCAGGTAGAAATAAATATGCTTCATATTTTTTATAGGAGTATATTTTATTCAATTGTTAAAAGTTATAAATAACTCAAAAGAAAAGCTTTTTGGTTCTGCAAAACAAAAGATCAGCAACATTTTAAGCAAAATATCATAAAAGGATTTATTTATGTCTTCATTTAATTTAGTTCATGCAGCTAACTCCTGTCGTGCTTGATATTCATGAAAATTACAGCTCTCCATGGTAGACTCGGAAGTTCTTCCTCTATTCTAGTGTTACCAGAAACTGCAAATCTCCGGTTATCAGAAACCTGCATTCAAGAGCACCTGCCAGAGTCCTATGCTGATTATAAAACCACATTTTCAAAGGGATAGAAGTCAGACAACTGTGGATGATGTCTTAGAACAGTCACAGTTAAAGACACAATTGACAAGGAAGTTTGGTTACTTCCGTGGAATAAAAAATTTCACATAATAATTACTACTGATAACACATGCTAAGACATGTCAGAATCACAGGAATTCCCTATAATTCTGGAATACATATTAATAACACATTTATATAAATGCAATCCAAAGAAGGTTAAACACTGTTTTCATATTTGAAAATACTTCCTGTGTAATTTTATTATATCAAATAAGCTGAATATGTCTCTTTTGAACTTCAGGGGACTAATATAAAAAAAAATGAGCAAAGTTAGCATTTGACTTTAGAAAGTTAGCCAAATATAAAAAGTTTAAAACCTATAATATTACAAAATAGGATAATAATATATAAAAATTGACCAAAGATAGAATTTGACTTTCATTGTAAAATAAGTCAATCATTTAGCCAAAATGATAATGCAAAGATTTCAATTAAAAAATGCAAAAACCTTTATTCTTTGAGAGAGAGTTAATTTCCCAAACAATAAGCCCTAAAAACATAGCATGAGGCTGTTTAAATTTATTTTTCAAAATTTTATAAACAACCTATACAATTTTAATCATCTTGGTCATAATATATAATTTCCAAAAGCCTTTTTATAACCTTCATAACCTTTTATTAAGGATCAGGTTCCTGCTCCAAGAAAACCACGTTAATCTGACACACGGGGCCCATATACTGGTCTTGTGTCAGTGTGTGTTTGAGGTTAATGATTAATTTGTAGAGAAACCAACCTTACTTTATCTCTCAGAACTGGCCCTTACAATCTCAAGTGCCCTTCACTTCTGTAATAGTACCTGGGCCTTGATTTGAATAGTTTTAATTTCTTGCCCTGTGTCTCACGAATTCAGTTTATTTTGATTGGCATTTTCTGCCAGATATTAAGATGAAGTTTTAACACTGTCAGTGTTTAATACTTAGTAGGACTTGGGGTCTGTTTTAGACTCGTGATTCAAAGTCCTGTAACAATGACATGAGGACTTTAGAACCATGTACAGAAAGTTACACAGATGTAATAACCTTAAAGTTTTTAAATCTTTTTTTTTTTTTTTTTGCTAAGCAAACCCAAACTCAGTAATAATGGCATAGGAATTATTTTGGTAAAGTGTAAAATCTGTTAGGCCAATTACTCGAAGGCAAAAGAAAAGACCTTCTACAGTGCAACTGCTGGTCCCTATGGGTAGTCAATTTAGATAAAGAAAACAGAACACCCAAAAAGAGTGAGTGGCAACTTTGTTCTGGGTTCTTTAAGGGATTTGAGTCATTAGAAACCTCTTCTAGATTTTTCTTGGTACTGAAGATGGTGAAGGGGGAAGGGGAAATAGGGTGGAAGAAAAGAAAACGAGAAAACTTTTTTTTTTTTAAGATAGGAAGCAAACACAAAGGCCAAACACATGATTTTGTTATTTTGTTTTTGTTTTCTTTTTTTGTTTATTTTTTTTCCTCTTTTGTAGCTGAAGGAATTATAGTCAATTCAGAAAGGACTTGTTCCCCGTAATTTTGAATTATCTTTCAGATTTGACCAAATCCGGTAGTGTTGGTCAAATCTGATGGAAGAAAGGCCTGAAACTAAAACAAAAACCCAACAATATGATTACCAAGCACTCTAATGGTAAGGAAAAATTAAGCTGGATTGTTACCATGGAGGAAATCCATGTTATCAGTGGGGAATCCATATAGATCTGCAGCAATGTCAATTCTTGCCTCCTCAGGAGAAAGAATACAACAGAAGGACATGAGGCAGAAGAAGGGACCTAGGCAAGTTTCAAGGCAGGAGTGAAAGTTTATTAAAAAGTTTTAGAACAGTAAGGAAAGGAAGAAAAGGAAAGAAAAAAAGGAAAGTACAACTTGGAAGTGGGTGAATTGAGAAACCAAGTGTGCAGCCTTACCTCTTGACTTGGGGTTTTATATATTGTCATACTCCTGGGATCTTAGATTACTTCTCTGTACTCCTGAGGTTTCACCGGGAAGTTTCCAATCAGTTTCAGGTGTGTTCTATCTATTAGGAGACTACCTTTCCCTGGCACTGACTATGACCAATTGTTACTTTAGCAAAACAGTTAACAACCACCTGACCGTCACCTGATGGTTGCTCAACATTCCCGTTGTGTGTGTGTGTGTGTGTGTGTGTGTGTGTGTGTGTGTGTGTGTGTGTGTGTGTGTAGTTCTCCCCTACCCTACTTACACCTGACTAGCTACCTACTTTAACAAGATGACTATTAATTGTAACTTTAGCCAATACGAAACCCCAGTTCAACTACTTACCTAGGAGTGGGTCTCAGGCTGAAAACTGCTTTCTACCATTCTAGAAGCAGGAAAAAAACACAAATTCACCTTCCTTCCCTGTTGGAAGTGAGCTTAAACTACAGAAACGTGTTACCTGCTTTCCATTTTCATGGAAGCAGAAAAACTTGCCTTCCTTGTTGGAGGTAAGTAAAATCCCAGAAAAGGAGTTGTACAGCAAAATAATTTTAGATCTCAACCAAATTTTGAAAGTTCAGAGATTCTCTGGAAGGAGAGGAGTTCCCAGGCCTCAGAAAATTGTCCTATAGGGTTTGAGCCATAAAGAGAGCTCAAGTTGGTACCATGCCCCAAAAACAGATTTGTCAAACGTCAGGGACACCTCCATTCAGTGTCCACTTATGTTCACTAAAAGTGAACCCCAAATATCTGATACATGTCTTAGTTAATTTAGAAAGTTTATTTTGCCAAGGTTAAGGACAAACACATGGCACAGCCTCAGGAGGTCCGGATTCCACTTTCCCAAGGTGATAGAGGCACACCTTGGATTTATACATTTTAGGGAAACATAAAACTTTAATCAACATATATAATATGTATATTGATTTGGTCTTGAAAGGCGAGACAACTCAAAGAAGGGAGGGTGTTTCCAGGCTATAGATAGATAAGAGGAAAACGGTTGCATTGTTTTGAGTTTCTGATTAGTCTTTCACTGAATGTGCAATTTGCAGGTAAGTAACAGCTTGACTTTTCCCTTTTGCTTAGTGATTTTGGGGAGATTTATTTTCCTTTCACAAAATCAATATAATATACAATACTAAGACTGAAACCTAATATAAGCAACTATGGACTTTGGATGATAATAATGTGCCAATGTAGATTTACTGATTATAGCAAATATACCACTCTGATATAAGATGTTGATAATGGGGAAGCCTGTCTTGGGGATGGGTATTAGAAGGGATATGGAAATTCTCTATATTTTCTGCTTAATTTTTATGAACTGCCAGAAAACATACCTTTAAAAAAAATCAGCGTTTTTCTATAGCTTTATAATACATTTTGATTCCTTGTAGTATACGTTTTCCAACTTTGTTATTTCTTGTTTGAGATTGCCTTGTCTAATCTTGGCCTTAGTATTTTCATTTCAATCTTGAAATTATCTCTGCAACTTTTTAAATTGCATTTTAGGTTTTGGGGTACATGTGAAGAACATGCAAGATTTTTGCATAGGTACATACATGGCAGTGTGATTTGCTGCCTTCCTCCCCATCATCTATATCTGGCATTTCTCCCCATGATATCTCTCCCCAACTCCCCACCCCCTGCTGTTCCTCCCCTATGTCCCCCAGACAGACCCCAGTGTGTGATGCTCCCCTCCCTGTATCCATGTGTTCTCATTGTTCAACACCCACCTATGAGTGAGAACATGCGATGTTTGATTTTCTGTTCTTGTGTCAGTTTGCTGAGAATGATGGCTTCCAGGTTCATCCATGTCCCTACAAAGGACACGAACTCATCGTTTTTGATGGCTGCATAATATTCCATTGTTTATATGTGCCACATTTTCCCCGTCCAGTCTATCGTCGATGGGCATTTGGGTTGGTTCCAGGTCTTTGCTATTGTGAGCAGTGCTGTAATGAACATTCGTGTGCATGTGTCCTTATAGTAGAATGATTTATTATCCTTTGGATATATATCCAGTAATGGGATTGCTGGGTCAAATGGAATTTGTATTTCTAGGTCCTTGAGGAATCGCCACACTATCTCTTCAATTTTAGTAACATAATCATGTGGGATTTTGAATATAATTTCCATTTAATCTACAGTACAATTTTGGAAGAGTTGACGTAGTAAAAATATTTTGTATTAAATCCATGAATATAGTAAATCAGTTTATGTATGTATAATTTATCTCATTAATGTTTGTCATTTTTATAATAAAAGTGTTGTATGTGTTTTGTGGTTTTATTTATATTTTATGAGTTTTGCTGTTATAAATTATTCATAATTTTTCAGTTTTGATTTTTGTTAGTATATAGAAATATAATTCATTTTTAACTATTGATTTGATATTGAGTGACCTTGCTAAATTCACATATTAATCTTAATTATTTGTTGTAAGATATTTTAGTTTTCTTTTTATTTTTTGTTTTTAGCTATTATGGATACAAAATAGTTGTACATATTTATGGGATAAATATGATATTTTGATAGAAACATACAACATGTAATGTCAAATAGTAGTAATTGGTGCATCCATCACCTCAAGCATTTATCATTTCTTTGGGTTAGGAACATTTCAATTACATTTTTTTAGTTATTTTTAAATATACAATAAACTATTGTTAACTAATGTTTCTCTATTGTGCTACCTCACACTAGATCTTATTGCTCCTATCTAACTGTATGTGTGTACCCATTACACACTATAAATGCTCCTGAAAATGATAGTTTTATATTTTCTATTCTAGTTCTTCCCCTTACACCTTGTTTCTTACTCTTATTTTATTGCTAGAGCCCCATGTACAATATCAAATAGAGAGTGGATAACAGGAAGTTTGGATTGGCTCTCTATTAAGATAGGGCCCATATAAACTAGGTATCAATTTGTAATGTGTCATTTAAAGATTGAAACTCCTTTGGCAATAGCCAGAAAAAATTTGTTTACATTGTTTAGGAATGTGTAGATTGGTGTTTTAAAGTTGGTTTAACCTGTTACACGTAGGTTTAACCAGGCTTAGCTCCATGCCAAGTAGGGCATAAAACATGGTACTGGAAACATGTGCCTGAGATCTGAAATCAATATTCTTCATACATATCTCGGTGGTTTATAATTTTAGGTAAATCATATCTCATGTGACTAAGAAAGGACTATCGTGGGCTGTCTCTGGAAGTCTCTTGGGTCTCTGATGCTTCCTTGTGTTTTCTATGTCCTCTATTATATCATTTGTCTTAATTAAAGCCTTTCTTGTGTGTTCCCTCTGGAGCCATGAGAGTTCTTTCAAATTTCTGGTTTTTGAAATTGTCACATTATTATACACTACATGTGTGGAACTGATTATGTGCTTTTTCTCCAAGGTGCACTATGTGGAATAATTTTTGAATATTAAGAAATCCTGGTGTTAACAAAACAAATTCCACTTTATTATGATTTATTGTCCTTTTATATATTGCCTTATGATTGCTAACATTTTGTTACTTTTACATATGTGGTTAATGAAGATATTTATATCTGAAGTCTTTTTCATTGATTTTCTAATTCTTTTGTTTGGAGAATGATTTATAATAGTATATTTTATTTCTTTAATAGATAAATATTAATCAGGTTTTCTATTTTTTCTTTTGTCCACTTTTGAAAGCTTTTATTTTCTAAGAAATCTATTTCATTCAAATGTATTTGTCTCCTAATTTGATCTTTAATATGTATTTCATGTCTATAGAATTAGTATTAATATCACCATTTTAAACTTTCTAAAACAAAAATTTATTGCCTTTTTTCTCCCTTTGTCAGTTTTCTAGGAATTTATTGATTGTATTAAACTTTTGATAGAATAAATTTTGGCTTATTTTCATTTTCTGGATAATGATTTTTATTTCATCAATGTTTGTTCTTAGTTTTATTATTTCCTACTACTTTTCATATGTTCCTTTTTCTGTTCTCTAGCTTTTTATGATGGAAGTTTACTTAATGGATTTTCAGACATTCCGGTATATACTATCGACATTTAAGTTGATGCATTTTTCTTTTTTTTTATTTTTTTTTATTTTTTAAGGGTTTTATTAAGATATTAACTCACACACCACGCAGTTAAACCATTTAAAGTGTAATGTTAAATGGTTTTTCGTATATTTACAGTTGTGCAACCACACCACTGTCCAATTTTAGAACATTTTTGTCTCCCCAAAAAGAAACCTCCTACCCATTAGCTGTTACTCCTTATACGTCTCATTCCTGCCCTACCTCTAATTACCCATTAATCCACTTTCCATCTGTAGATATGCTTATTCTGGACATAATATAAAATATACATGGAATTACACAATATGTGGTCTTTTGTGATTGGCTTCTTTCGTTTCATCTAATGTTTTCAAGAGTTGTAGAATGTATTTGTTCATTCATTTTTTTTCCCCATTTATTTATTTTATTGCATTTTAGGTTTTGGGGTACATGTGAAGAACATGCAAAATTGTTGCATAGGAACACACGTGGCAGTGTGATTTGCTGCCTTCCTCCCCATCACCTACATCTGGCATTTCTCCCCCTGCTATCCCTCCCCAGCTTCCCACCCCCCACCGTCCCTCCCCTATTTCCCCCCAACTGACCCCAGTGTGTAGTGCTCCCCTCCCTGTGTCCATGTGCTCTCATCGTTCAACACCCGCCTATGAGTGAGAACATGCGGTGTTTGATCTTCTGCTCCTCTGTCAGTTTGCTGAGAATGATGGTTTCCAGGTTCATCCATGTCCCCACAAAGGACCCAAACTCATCGTTTTTGATGGCTGCATAATGTTCCATGGTGTATATGTGCCACATTTTCCCTATCCAGTCTATCGTCGATGGGCATTTGGGTTGGTTCCAGGTCCTTGCTATTGTAAACAGTGCTGCAATGAACATTCGTGTACACGTGTCCTTATAGTAGAACGATTTGTAATCCTTTGGATATATACCCAGTAATGGGATTGCTGGGTCAAATGGAATTTCTATTTCTAGGTCCTTGAGGAATCGCCACACTGTCTTCCACAATGGTTGAACTAATTTACACTCCCACCAACAGTGTAAAAGTGTTCCTATTTCTCCACATCCTCTCCAGCATCTGTTGTCTCCAGATTTTTTAATGTTTGCCATTCTTACCGGCGTGAGATGGTATCTCAATGTAGTTTTGATTTGCATTTCTCTTATGACCAGTGATGATGAGGATTTTTTCATATGTTTGTTGGCCTCACGTATGTCTTCTTTTGTAAAGTGTCTGTTCATATCCTTTGCCCACTTTTGAATGGGCTTGTTAGTTTTTTTCTTGTAAATCTGCTTTAGTTCTTTGTAAATTTTGGATATCAGCCCTTTGTCAGATGGGTAAACTGCAAAAATTTTTTCCCAATCTGTTGGTTGCCGATTCACTCTAATGATTGTTTCTTTTGCTGTGCAGAAGCTGTGGAGTTTGATTAGGTCCCATTTGTCTATTTTGGCTTTTGTTGTCAATGCTTTTGGTGTTTTGGTCATGAAGTCCTTGCCTACACCTACGTCCTGAATGGTTTTGCCTAGATTTTCTTCTAGGGTTTTTATGGTGTTAGGTCTTATGTTTAAGTCTTTAATCCATCTGGAGTTAATTTTAGTGTAAGGTGTCAGGAAGGGGTCCAGTTTCTGCTTTCTGCACATGGCTAGCCAGCTTTCCCAACACCATTTATTGAACAGGGAATCCTTTCCCCATTGCTTGTTTTTGTCTGGTTTGTCAAAGATCAGATGGTTGTAGATATGTTGTGTTGCCTCCGAGACCTCTGTTCTGTTCCATTGGTCTATATCTCTGTTTTGGTACCAGTACCATGCTGTTTTGATTACTGTAGCCTTGTAGTATAGTTTGAAGTCTGGTAGTGTGATGCCCCCCGCTTTGTTCTTTTTGCTTAGAATTGACTTGGCTATGCGGGCCCTCTTTTGGTTCCATATGAAGTTTAAGGTGTTTTCTTCCAGTTCTGCGAAGAAGGTCATTGGTAGCTTGATGGGGATAGCATTGAATCTGTAAATTACTTTGGGCAGTATGGCCATTTTCACGATATTGATTCTTCCTAACCATGAACATGGAATGTTTCTCCATCTGTTTGTGTCCTCTCTTATTTCGTTGAGCAGTGGCTTGTAGTTCTCCTTGAAGAGGTCCTTTACATTCCTTGTTAGTTGTATTCCTAGGTATTTTATTCTCTTTGTGGCAATTGTGAATGGAAGTTTGTTCTTGATTTGGCTCTCTTTAAGTCTGTTATTGGTGTATAGGAATGTATGTGATTTTTGCACATTGATTTTGTACCCTGAGACTTTGCTGAACTTGCTTATCAGTTTCAGGAGGTTTGGGGCTGAGACGATGGGGTCTTCTAGATATACAATCATGTCGTCTGCCAATAGAGACAATTTGACTTCCTCCTTTCCTATTTGAATGCCCTTTATTTCTTTTTCTTGCCTGATTGCTCTGGCTAGAATTTCTAATACTATATTGAATAGCAGTGGTGAGAGCGGGCATCCTTGTCTGGTGCCACATTTCAAGGGGAATGCTTCCAATTTTTGCCCATTCAGTATGATATTGGCTGTTGGTTTGTCATAAATAGCTTTTATTATTTTGAGATACGTTCCATTGATACCTAGCTTATTGAGTGTTTTTAGCATAAAGGGCTGTTGAATTTTGTCAAAGGCCTTCTCTGCATAAGTTGACGCATTTTTCTAAGCATTGCTTTCACCCTTTAAAATTCCATATCTTTATTTTCATTATTTTTCTTTAATTTCCATTGTGACTTATTTTTGACCCACTTATCTACATATTATTTAAGTTCAAGTAGTTGAGAATTTTCTGCTCATCTATTTCTAATGACTTCTCCTTTATTTCATTGAGATCAGTTTTCACTGATTGATTTTAAGAAGACTGCTTAATAGCAAAGCCTATGTTTAATTCTGAAAAATGTTCCTTGTGTATTTGAAAAAATGCATATTAAAATGTATATTAAAATGTATATTAAAATCCTCAGCATATACATATATTAAAATGTATATTAAATCACTCCTCAGCAAATGCATAGCATTTCACAGGTTTAAGTGAAATATTGGTTGACTGCTTGTTTGTTATCTTCCTCCATTATTCCTGCCTGTCTCCATTGTCAAGCACAATTATTGGCATAAAAGAGGCTTTTAATACCCATTTTTAGACTGCATTCTAGCCTGGACAATGCAGCAAGACTCCTGATATCTATCCCTCTTTTTCTTCCTCTCTCTTTCTTTCTTTCTTTCTTTCTTCTTTCTTTCTTTTTTTCTTTCTTTCCTTCCTTCCTTCCAAAAAAACATAATAAATAAATAAATAACAAATCGATTTCTGCATTTAAAAAATGTATATTATTTCACTGTGGAATGCAATATTTTATACATCAATTTGTTCAAGGTTTTTAAATGACATGTGTTTAAGATTGTTTATGTTCTTACTGATATTTTGTCTACACCTTCTATCAGCTATTAAGAGAGGATTGCTAATAGTTCCCATTCAAATAGTGTAGTTTGCATTTCTTTTTCCTATTTAGGTCAATAATTTGATTTATGTATTTTGAAGTGAAGTGATTAGTGCACACAGGTTTAGAATTGTAATATATTCCTAGGGAATAAAGTCGTTCTTTTCTTTAATATTGTCTCTTGTCTTAAAATGTATTATTTTCTGAAATAGTATGACCACACAAGCTTTTTCGTTTTATATACTTAAAGTGCTGGGATACATGAGCAGAATGTGCAGGTTTGTTATATAGGTATATACATGCCATGGTGGTTTGCTGCACCCATCAACCCATCATCTACTTAGGTATTTCTCTCAATGTTATACTTCCCCTGGCACCCCACCTCCTGACAGGCCCTGCTGTGTGATGTTCCTCTCTCTATGTCCATGTGTTCTCATTGTTCAACACTCACTTATGAGTGAGAGCATGCAGTGTTGGGTTTTTTGTTCTTGTGTCAGTTTACTAAGAATGATGGTTTCCAGGTTCATCCATGTTCGTGCAAAGGACATGAACTCATTCTATTTTATGACTGCATAGTATTCCATGGTGTATATGTTCCACATTTTCTTTATCCAATCTATTATCGATGTGCAGTTGGGTTGGTTGCAAGTCTTTGCTATTGTGAATAGTGCTACAATAAACAGACATGTGCATGTGTCTTTATAATAGAATCACTTATAATTCTTTGGGTATATACCCAGTAATGGGATTGCTGGGTCAAACAGTACTGCTGGTTCTAGAACCTTGAGGAATCACCACACTGTCTTCCACAATGGTTGAAGTAATTTACACTCTCACCAACAGTATAAAAGTGTTTCTATTTCTCCACATCTTCTCCAGCATCTGTTGTTTATTGACTTTTTAATGATCGTCATTCTATCTGGCATGACACGGTATCTCCTTTTGGTTTTGATTTGCATTTGTTTAATGAGCAGTGATGATGAGCTTTGTTCATATGTTTGTTGGCTGCATAAATGTCTTCTTTTGAGAAGTGTCTGTTCATATCCTTTGCCCACTTTTTGATGGGGCCGTTTGATTTTTTCTTGTAAATTTGTTTAAGTTTCTTGTAGATTCTGGATATTAGCCCTTTGTCAAATGGATAGATTACAAAAAAATTCCCCATTTTGTAGGTTGCCTGTTCACTCTGATGATAGTTTCTTTTGCTGTGCAGAAGTTCTTTAGTTTAATTTGCAAATTTTGGCTTTTGTTGCCATTGCTTTTGGTGTTGTAGCCATAAAGCCTTTGCCAATGCCTACATCCAGAATGGTATTACCTAGGTTTTCTTCTAGGGTTTTTATGATTTTAGGTCTTATGTTTAAGTCTTTATCCATCTTGAGTTAATTTTTGTATAAGGTGTAAGGAAGGGGTGCAGTTTCAGTTTTCTGTATATGCCTACCCAGTTTTCCCAACATCATTTATTAAATAGGGAATCCTTTACCCATTGCTTGTTTTTGTCAGGTTTGCAGAGATCCGATGATTGTAAATGTGTGGCATTATTTCTGAGGCCTCTGTTCTATTCCATTGGTCTATGTATCTGTTTTGGTACCAGTACCATGTTCTTTTGGTTTCTGTAGCTTTGTAGTATAATTTGAAGTCAGGTAGCGTGATGCCTTCAGCTTTGTTCTTCTCTCTTAGGATTCCCTTGGCTCTATGGGGTCTTTTTTGCTTTCAATATGAAATTTAAAGTAGTTTTTCTAATTCTGTGAAGAAAGTCAATAGTAGCTTGATGGGGATAGCACTGAATCTATAAATTACGTTGGTCAGTATGGCCATTTTTCACGATATTGATTCTTCCTATCCATGAGCAAGGAATATTTTTCCAGTTGTTTGTTTCCTCCCTTATTTCCTTGAGCACCGATTTGTAGTTCCCCTTGAAGAGTTCCTTCACATCACATGTACATTGTATTCCTGGGTATTTTATTATTCTTATAGGAATTGTGAATGAGAGTTCACTTATGATTTGGCTCTGTTTTTCTGTTATTGGTGTATAGGAATGCTTGAGATTTTTTTGCACATTGATTTTGTATCCTGAGATTTTGCTGAAGTTGTTTATCAGCTTAAGGAGATTTTGGGCTGAGATGATGGGGTTTTCTAAATATAAAATAATGTCATCTGCAAAGAGGCAATTTGACTTCCTCTTCTTCTATTTGAGTACCCTTTATTCCTTTCTCTTGCCTGATTGCCCTGGCCAAAACTTCCAATACTATGTTGACTAGGTGTGGTGAGAGACAACATCTTTGTCTTGTGCTGGTTTTCAAAGGGAATGCATCCAGCTTTTGCCCATTCAGTATGATATTGGCTGTGGGTTTGTCATAAATAGCCCTTATTATTTTGAAATATGTTCCATCAATACCTAGCTTATTGAGGATTTTTATCATGAAGGGGGTTAAATTTTATCAAAGGCATTTTTTGCATCTATCGAGAAAATCATGTTTTTTTTTTTCTCATTGGTTCTGTTTATGTGATGGATTATGTTCATTGATTTGTGTATGTTGAATCATCCTCACATCCCAGGAATGAAGCTAACTTTATCATGGTGGATAAGCTTTTAGATATGCTGCTGGATTTGGATTGTCACTATTTTATTGAGGATTTTTGCATCACTGTTTACCAAGACAAGCTCGGCTGTAGAGATCCCCTCACCCAGGTGGTGTTTAAGGTATTAAGAAGCAAACACCCAGATAGAACAGCAAAGTGGCTCTATCCAGGGGCCAACAGCCATCTGTACCGAGAGCCTCAGGGGGCTGACAGCATTCTGGGCTGAAGGCCTTGAGCAGACTCTGACCCACGTATTTATTCTCTCTTAATAGGTGATTATTATTAACAGCAGGTTTCCTGTGTTGTCTCATAGAACCAAGATAAACTAGGTAAGCAGCTGCCTGCTTACCACTGATCAAGGACAAACTAGAAAGTATTCTCCATGAGGGAGCCATGGGGGCAGGGTCACATATCCGTTGCTTAAAGAATTGTTTTAACCACTGTGTGATATACATATACTGTTTTGATACTTTAGAATGCCCCAAGTAGTTTTCTACCGGGGTGGGGTGCAGCTAGGTGTTCTTTGCCACCGTTCTTAGCAAACAATAAAATTTATCATACACTCAGCATTTCTCAGCAATCATAAACTTAGAATTTCTTAACAGGTGTTCATCAGGGATACTGACCTGAAATTTTCTTTTTGTTGTGTCTTTGCCAGGTTTTGGCAACAGGATGATGCTGGCCTCTTTAAATTAGTTAGGGAGGGGTCCCTCTATTTTTATTATTTGAAATAGTTTCATAAGGAGTGGTACCAGCCCTTCTTTGTACCTCTGATATAATTCGGCTGTGAATCTGTCTGGTCCTGGGCTTTCTTTGGTTGGTGGGCTTTCAATTACTGCCTCAATTTAAGAACTTGTTATTGGCTTATTTAGGGTTTCAACTTCTTCCTGGTTTAGTCTTGGGAGAGTGTTTGTTTCCAGGAATTTATCCATTTCTCCTAGATTTTTAGTTTATTTGCATAGAGGTGTTTATAGTATTTTCTGATGGTAGTTTGTATTTCTGTAGGATCAGTGGTTATATCCCCTTTATCATTTTTTATTGCATCTATTTGATTCTTCTCTTATTAGTCTGGTTAGCAGTTTACCTATTTCGTTAATCTTTTAAAAAACCAGCTCCTGGATTCATTAATTTTTTGAAGACTTTTTTGTGTCTCAGTCTTTTTCAGTTTTTTCCTGATCTTTGGTATTTCTTGTCTTCTGCTGGCTTTGGAATTTGTTTGCTCTTGCTTCTCTAGTTCTTTTAATTGTGATGTTAAGGTGTCGATTTTAGATCTTTCCTACTTTCTCCTGTGGGCATCTAGTGCTATAGCTTTTTCTCTAAACACTGTTTTAGCAGTGTCCCAGGGATTCTGGTATGTTGTTTCTTTGTTCTCATTCAAAAAACTTATTTACTTCTGCCTTAATTTTATTATTTACCCAGTAGTCATTCGGGAGCAGGTTTTTCAGTTTTCATGTAGTTGTGTGGTTTTGAATGAGTTTCTTAGTCCTGAGTTCTAATTTGATTAACTGTGGTTCGAGAGACTGTTTGTTATGATTTTTATTCTTTTGCATTTTCTGAAAAGTGTTTTACTTCCAATTATGTGGTCAATTTTAGAATAAGGTGCAATGTTGTGCTGAGAAGAATGTATGTTTTGTTGATTCGGGGTGGGGAGTTCTGTAGATGTCTATTAAGTACATTTGGTAAAATGTGAAGACAATATTAGAGAGAAAGGAATAAAAAGGAACAAACAAAATTTCAAAAAAATACGGGACTATGTGAAAAGACAGAAGCTACGTTTGACTGGTGTACCTGAAAGTGATGGTGGGAATGGAACCAAGTTGGAAAACATTCTTCAGGATATTATTCAGAAAGGCTTCCTCAACTTACCAAGACAGGCCAACATTCAATTTCAGGCAGTACAGAGAACACCACGAAGATACTCCTCCAGAAGAGCAACCCCAAGACACATAATCCTCAGATTCATCAAAGTTGAAATGAAGGAAAAAATGTTAAATGCCACAAGAGAGAAAGGTTGCATTACCTACTAAGGGGAGCCCATCAGACTAAGAGCAGAACTCTCTGCAGAAACTCTACAAGCCAGGAGAGAATTGGGGTCAGTATTCAACATTCCTAAAGAAAAGAATTTTCAACCCAGAATTTCCAGCCAAACTAAGCTTTATAAGTGAAGGATAAATATAATCCTTTACAGACAAGCAAATGCTGAGAGATTTTGTCAACACCAGGCCTGTCTTACAAGAACTTCTGAAGGAAGCACTAAATATGGAAAGGAAAAACTGGTACCAGCCACTGCAAAAACATACCAAATTGTAAAGACCATCAACACTATGAAGAAACTGCATCACCCAATGAGCAAAATTACCAGCTAGCATCTTAATGACAGGATCAATTTCACACATAAAAATATTAACCTTAAATGTAAATCAGCTCAATGCCCCAATTAAAAGACACAGGCAAATTGGATAAAGAGTCAAGACCCATTGGTGTGCTCTATTCAGGGGACCTATCTCATGTGCAAAGATACACATAGGCTAAAAATAAAGGGACTGAGGAATATTTACCCAGCAAATAGAAAACAAAAAAGAGCAGGGCTTGCAATCCTAGTCTCTGATAAATCCAAGAAAGATCACAAAAGACAAAGAAGGGCATTACATAACGGTAAAGAGATCAAAAAAACAAGAGCTGACTATCCTAAATATGTATGCGCCCAATACAGGAGCACCCAGATTCATAAAGAAAGTTCTTAGAGACCTACAAAGAGACTTGTACTCCCACACAATAATTGTGGGAGACTTTAACACCCCACTGTCAATATTAGACAGATCAATGAGACAGAAAATTGAGAAGGATATTCAGGACTTACCATTAGATTTATAATCCACCTCTAATTAATTTCAGGGTATTATGTGAGGTTGAGGGTGACAGGTTTTTGTGGTTTTTTTTTTTTTAAATTTTGAATTTGGATATACATTTGTTCTAGCACTCACTTATTTTTAAGATCATTATTTCCAACTTTTCTGCCAAGCAGACTTTATTGCAAATCAAATATTAATATGTGCTTAAGTCAGTACCTGGACTTTCTATATTCTGTATTAATGCTCTATTTTTATCCTTTTGTGAATACTATGCTTCTTTACTTGCTGTAGTTTTCAAATAATTCTTGATATCTTTAAAAGCATGCCTTTCTATATTGTTCTTTTTAAGAAACCTTGTGGCTATACTTGCACTTTGAATTTTCATATAAATTTTAGAATAAGCTTGTTGAGTTTTTAAAGTGTAATCTGATTAGATCTTCATTGAAATTTCATTGAATATATAAATTAGTTTGGGGAAGAATTTATTTTATGGCATTGGCTCTTCCAATTTAATACGTGAAATTTTTCTCTATTAAGTCTTGTTAAATTTCTTTAATTAATGTTTTATGATTTTCTGGGTAGAACTATTTTACGCATTTTATTAAATACATTTCTAGTACTTGATATTATATTACTATTTTTACTGTATCTTAGTTGCAAGTTTCCCTTTCAAAATGATATTTTGCTAATATATGAATATGCAATGGATCATGTACCCATAAATCTTACTAAATTCAATTACTAGTCTAATAATTTATCCATAGATACTTTTTGGTTATCTACATATATAATCTATAGTCTAATAAGGACGTCATCTGTCATCTAATAAGGGTTGTTATTAAATCCTTACATCCTGTGAATTTTTTTATTTATTTCACTAACCAGAATATCCAGTGTAATGGTAAATAGTGATGATGATATTGGACATCATTCTCTCATTCCTAAACTTGAAAAAAATTTCTACATTTCACCATTAAGTACAATAGTTGTTATTGACTTTTGCAAATACTTTTGTAAAAAAAGCAGAACTTCCATTCTAGTTTGCTATTTTTTAACCAATGGACCATCTTTCATTTCTAGTTTGCAAAAAATCCCTCTATATTTAATTTGCTATTTTTTACCAATGAATAAATGTTAAGTTTTATCAAATTTATTTTGCATCTTTTGAAGTGACAATATTATTTTCCCCTTTGTTATTGTGGTAAATAATATTTTTTTTTTCTAATATGAAATCAACCTTGCATTTCTGAAATAAACTCAATTGGAATGTCTTTTACTCAGTTAAAATCTCTCACTATGATTCTGGATTTGACTATTTTTTCTTATAGTTCTGTCAATTTTTGCTTTATATTTTGAAGCAATGATAGTCTATATTAACTTAGAATATTTCTATCTTTCCGGTGAATTGAACCTTTCATCTTTATGAATTATTGCACTTTATTTTTATTGCTTTCTTTTGTTTGGTGCTTACATGGTATATAATTTCTATTATCTTTTTCAGACTTTTCTTTATGTTTTACATATGATGCTGGTTAAAAAAAAGCATAATACTGTATTTGGTTTCATACCCACTCCTATCATCTTTGTTAACTGAGGACATTTAATCCACTTATATTTAATGAAATTACTGTAATATTTTGGTTTAAAACTACCAACTTTTATATGTTCTCTATGTGTGCCATCTTCTATATATTTTTCTTTTGTCATAATTTAAAAGAGTGTTTTTATCATTTCATTTTCCCTCCATTAGATTGGAAATTATCCGGTCTTTTAAAATTTGTTTAGTGGTAAACCTAGATACATAAATCTTTGTTATAGCAATGTATAATATCAGCTGATACAATAACACTGCTTCTATACAACTCCTTAGAACATTTTATCACCATTCTCCCAATTAATATGTCATTTTTATTTTATGTTTTAGTTATCTCCTTATTTTTTATTAAATAAGACATTATCGTTATTGTTTTCTACAGTGTTTTGGTTACTATTGATACCTAAGAAATTGTCTAACAACTTACTGACTTAAAATAACAATCATTTTATTGGACTCACAGATTCTGAGTCAGAAATTCCGAAACTCAGACAAAGCATAGCAGCTCTGGTTTGTCTAATTCATAATGTCTGGAACCTCAGAAGTACACGATGGCTGGGGATGACTCAGTGGCTGGAGAATAACAAATATATGGAAACTCCCTTACTCATACCTGATGCTTGGTTTAGAAAAATAAAAACACTAAAACTGAAGAACAGAGCAACAACACAAGGACCCTTGATGTGAATTGTTTTCTTCACAGTATGTGACTTCAGGGTACTCAGACATCTTCGTGCCATTTCATGGCTATAAGCAATAGTTTTGCAGCAAATGAGGTGGAAGCTGCATTGCCTTTCCATCATATTCTATTTGCCAAACGAATCATAAGCAAATTCTGATTCAAGGGAAATCCTATTTCTCTAGCCAAGGACTGCTAAGCAAATGACACAATTTTATGTAAGCTGCTATAGTCAATTTTAAGTAAAATTCATTTATGATGAGGGTAAGATTAAACAGGCTTTCCCCCTCAAACTTACATTTCTTTAATACTTTCCACTGCAGTAAATGGTACTACATCAAATCACTCAGTCCAAAAATCGAGGAATCATCCTTGATTTTTTGTTTTCCCTGCACTCTACATTCACTCCATCAATATTTCTTGGTTGCTTTTCCTGGAAATTATATTTAATCTTCAAAAATATCTCATATCCATCATTATCCCTTTTCTTGACTACTGCAATACCTTTATTACTGGATTTCTGCTTTTAATTTTAATATTGCTCTCTTTAAACTACATGGCATGTGAGGTGATTTTTTAAAATATAATTAGGTCAAACTATCCTCCCCTTTTACTATTCTAATTCTCACTCATCTTTGCTAAACATACTGGAATTATTTCAGTCCAGAACAATAAGCTTTTTCCTGTCTTCAGAAATTTGTACTGACTTTGTGTACAAAGCTCGTCCAGACACTTGTGTGGTTCACTTTCTCCCTTTTTTCAGGTTTCTACTCAAATGATCTTCCTACCAGGAATGTTTCTTGACCATTAAATTTAAATTGCCACTTTTCAAGAACTATATGTTTCTTACCATATTTGATTTGTCTTCATAGCACTTCATAGCATCAGTTAAAATGTTATGCGTGTGTGTGTGTGTGTGTGTGTGTCTAAGATACCAGTACATGTCCTGACAGAAAATAGATGGAACACTCAAAAGAAGTAATTTGAGGAGAGTTTAATAAAAAGGATTAGTGGCCGAGTGTGACCAGGGTGTTGACAAATTAACAAAGGGTGGTGCAACATCCCAGGGATAGCAACAGTGGGAAGGCACTGCAGCCATAGAAGTAAAGAGGCAAGGAAAGAGAGGGGTTATGAGAACCTGGATTGGAAAGCTACATGGAGAATGCAACCTTACCTGACCCTTCATAACCTTGTAAAAGGACACAGCTTATCTGAAATTAATAACTGCCAGAGAACGAGCAGAAGGATATAAGAACATCAACTTAATTTCCCAACTCACTGTGATCTGCCAATCAACCCACACCCCACTGGCCAATCCTATTAGGAATACACAAGATAAGGAATGCTGTGGATTTGACCTTAAGGATAAGCCTCCTGTAGCACAGAACAGGGTGGAGAAGGATACAGAATAGGTCTGGACAGAAACGAGAAAATTTGATCTGTCTTCTGCCAGGTGTAATATGATCATATCTTCTGCCAAGAGTATATACTCTAGGAGGGCAAGAACTGTTTCTTTGTTCACCACTGTATCCCCAGCACCAAGATTGGTGCCTAGTAGATAGTAGGTCCTCAACAAATGTTTTAAAATTAATTAGGATAGCATACTTTATTCAATTGAGTACAATATTTTAAAATATCTGAGAAAGATACGAACTCAAAATGCTTCATTTGATATATTTGTATTAATGGAGGCAGGCCAAATTATATTGTGCAAGGAATCACAAAGTTTTAGTGGCAGAAAAGAATGCATTCTTTTTCTTTTATTTTATGTCATATCTAGGGTTGTCCCTGCTCTTCATGGTCACTCAGGGATGAGGCTGATGGAGTAGTCTCTATCTTAGACATTGTCTGTCATATAGCAGTTGGAAAAGAGAGTGCTGGACCATTGGTAATTAAACACTTATTTTGTAAGTGACATCTACTCACAATTAATTGACCACAATTAGTCATGTAGCTTCATACAACCATGTGGGACCTGGATGTACAATCTTATCATGCATCTGAAAGACTGAGAGCCAGGACCTATGATGACCAAACCCCTGTGAAGCTAAGCATACTTTCATTGTGCAGACTGAGCATGGAAGATAGTGGCAGATAGACCACTATATGTGTAAAAAACAAAGGAAATTAAGTCATTGGAAAAGAGAAACAATATGTTAATAAACATTAATAAATAATGATTATAGTCTTATTTCCATTTATATTGTGAAAGATTTTCATAGTTTAAGTAATATCCATTGCCTTCCTATAAATTAGCATATTGTGAAGTTTTTATTAAAGGTAAATGTCCTTGGAAAGACAAGTGTGCAATTTCACCCTCACTTGTGAGACTTCTGAGTACATTTCTTTCATAGACTTTGTAACATAGAAATTGAAAAGGATATGAAAGTATATAGCTCTCTTACCTTAGAGGTGAAGAAAACAATGTTTAGAGAAAACAAAGTTTCTCCAAGGTATACATTTACTAGCAAAGTTAGGAGTCAGTTCTAGGCGTAACTTCTACTTGAGTGCTCTTTCCACTGTCCTGCAGCTGCACGCTGCCTTTTATTAAAGTTACTGTTGCAAATCTGACCCTAATTAATTAACTTGACAAAAATAACTATTTACTGTTTAGGAATTACCAATTTTAATATTTAGTAATTTAAATTATGCAAATATTCAAGAACAAATACTTCGAAGAAAGGGTAGTGTGATGGTTAATATTGAGTGTCAACTTGATTGAATTGAAAGATGCGAAGTATTGTTCCTGGGTGTGTCTGTGAGGCTGCTGCCAAAGGAGATTAACATGACAGGCAGACCCACCCTCAATCTGGGTATGTGCCGTCTAATCTAACCACTTTAAACTTCATATAGAATTACAAGAGAGCCCGCATAGCAAAGGCCATCCTAAGCAAAAAGAACAAAGCTGAAGGCATCATACTGCTGGACTTCATATTATACTACAAGGCTACATTAATCAAAACGGCATGGTACTTGTGCCAAAACAGAGACAAAGGCCAATGGAACAGAACAGAGGCTTCAGAAGCAACACCACACATCTACAACCATCTGATCTTTGACAAGCCTGACAGAAACAAGCAGTGGAGAAAGTACTCCATATTTAATAGATGGTGTTGGGAAAACTGGCTAGCCATGTGCAGAAAGCAGAAACTGGACCCCTTCCTGTCACCTTACACTAAAATTAACTCCAGGTAGATTAAAGATTTAAACATAAAACCTAACACCATAAAAACACCAGAAGAAAATGTAGGCAAAACCATTCAGGCTATAGGCATAGGCAAGGACTTCATGACTAAAACACCAAAAGCAATGGCAACAAAAACCAAGATAGGCAAATGGGATCTAATTAAACTTCAGAGCTTCTCTACAGTGAAAGAAACCATCATAAGAGCGTACCAGCAACCAACAGAATGGGAAATTTTTTTGCAGTTTACCCATCTGACAAAGGGCTAATATCCAGAATCTACAAAGAGCTAAAAGAGATATACAAGAAAAATGCAAACAACCCCATTCAAAAGTGGGTTAAGGATATGAACAGAACTTTTCAAAAGAAGACATATATGAGGCCAATAAACATATGAAAAAATGCTTATTGTCACTGGTCATTAGAAAAATGCAAATCAAAACTACATTAAGATACCATCTCACGCCAGTTAGGATGGCAATCATTAAAAAATCTGGAGACAACAGATGCTGGAGAGGATGTGGAGAAATAGGAACACTCTTACACTGTTGGTGGGAGTGTAAATTGGTTCAATCATTGTGGAAGACACTGTGGTGATTTCTCAAGGATCTAGAAATAGAAATTCTATTTCACCCAGCAATCCCATTACTGGGTATATACCCAAAGAACTACAAATCGTTCTACTATAAAGACACATGCACACGTATGTTCATTGCAGCCCTGTGTACAATAGCAAATACCTGAAACCAACCCAAATGCCCATCAATGATGGACTGGACAAAGAAAATATGGCACATACATACCATAGAATACTATGCAGCCATAAGAATTTATGAGTTCACGTCCTTTGTAAGGACTTGGATGAATATGGAAACCATCATTTTCAGCAAACTGACACAAGAATAGAAAACCAAGCACCACATGTTCTCGCTCATAGGTGGGTGTTGAACAATGAGAATACATGGACTCAGGGAGAGAAGAATCACACACTAGGGGCAGTTGGAGGGGCTAAGGGAGGGACAGTGGGGAGTGGGGAGGGATAACATCGGGAGAAATTCTGGATGTAGTCAAAGGGTAAATAGAGGCATCAAACCACCTGGTTATGTATACACCTATGCAACAACCCTGAATGACCTGCACATGTACCCCAGAACCTAAAGTAAAATTAAAAAATAAAATAAAATAAAAAATAAAGAAAGAGTCAAAGAAGATCATTATATAATTATGGAGTATTTCAGCAAAAGGATTTAACAAGTATAAATATATATGCATCCAACACTGAAGTTTCTAAATATATTTAGCAATATTATTAGAGCTAAAGAGAGAGATAGGCTCCAATATAATAATAGCTATAGACTTCAACAGCCCACATTCAGTACTGAACAGATTATCCAGACAAAAAAAAAAAAAAAAAGAATACACATTGGACTTAATGAGCACTACAGACCAACGAGACACAATAGATATTTACAGAACATTTCCACCAATGGCTGAAGAATACACATTTTCTTCAGCACATGGATCATTCTTAAGGATAGACCATAGGTCAGACAACAAAACTAGTATTAAAACCTTTGACTTGGAACCAACCCAGATGTCCATCAAAAATAACTAATGATTATTAAGCTTACTACATGGGTGATAAAATAATCTGTACAACAAACCCCCACAACTCAAATTTACCTATGTAACAAACCTGTACCTGTACCTCTAAACTTAAAAAAAAAAGTTAGGACAAACTGTAATTTTTAAAAGTGAGTTTTGTTTCTGCATAACAACCACAAAGAAGTAGAAAAAAGTTTTAAAATTCTGTTAATTAAATGATTATAAACATCAACTACTCATGCTGATATGTAAATCTAATGCTGATATGTAAGAACACTACAATAATAACAATGAATTATTTTGAGATAAACCAAATAAAACATCAATAAATTGAGGGTTGCATTTTATTCAAGTATTGTAAGATTTAGTGTCCTATGATTTTACTGAATTTGCATATCAGTTCAAAATTTTAAAGATGTATATGCTATAAAAATAGCTTTTCATATGGCAATTATATATCATCAAAGGAAAAAACTTGATTGGAAATTTGGGTTAAAAGATGTAGAAGACATTTCAGATGATTGGGAAAATTCAAATATGCCCTGTAATTTTATTATTTTCTAGAATCCTTATTATATTTCTAGGGTTTGATACGGGAATTATGTTTATGTCAGAGATTAAACTTATTGTTAGGAGATACGTGCTAAAGTAGAGATAAAATCTCATGATTTCTATAAGTGTTTTTCAAATATATAATAATTGATATATGTAAAAAATTGGTCTACAGATTTAAAATTTAAGAGACAAATCAGAATATCAACAGATTATTTAAGGAAATTGACAAATAGACTTTAATATGTATATGGAAATTCAAAGGATCAAGTAAAAACAAATCCAACACAAAGAAAAACAAACCCAGAGGATATAATCTATCAGATATCATGACAAATTATAATCTATGTTTATTAAAACAGTATAATATAGCTATGTGTATGAGCAAGTAGCCTTATAAAAATAAATTACAGAAATATATCAACACATATATTATTAAATGTTTTATGTCAAAGGTGACAGTGCAGTGCATTGAAAAAGGCTAATTTTTGAAAACTTTGATAATAGGCTAGACCAAGCCAAAGAAATAATTTCATAGCTTAAAGACCAGTCTTTTCAGTTAAACCAGTCAGACAAAAATAAAGAAAAAATGAGTTTTTAAAAATGAACAAATCTTAGGCCAATATGGAATAATGTAAAGGGTATACATGTGCAGGTTGGCTACAAGCATAATACTGGGGTTTTGGCTTCTAGTGAAATGATCGCCCAAATAGTCAGCATAGTGCCCAGTAGGCAGTTTCTCAGCACAAACATTACAAGCCCAGAAAAATTGGATCTCTATTTTTAGTCTTCTTAAAGAGGAAAAATGCCAGTAAAAATTTCACATCTTGCAAAACTAGGCTTCATAAATAAAGGAGAAATAAAATATTTCACAGACAAATAAAATACTAAAGGAAATTATCACCATCAGAATGACATTACAAGAAATGGTACAAGTAGTTCAAAGTATGGAAATGAAAGAATAGCTACCATAAAAGCACACCTAAAAATTTCCCGTAGCCTATACAGCAATTACATAATTGAGACTACAAAGCAGCTAACCAAAAACACTATGACAGGAACAAAATCTCACATATCTATATTAGCCTTGAACATAAATGACTTAAAGTTTCCACTTAAAAGTCAGAGTGGTAAATGGCAGCAACAGCACACACACACACACACACGAATTAAGTCAGAAATTTGAAAAATGTTTTCAGCCAAATGAAAACAGAGATACAATGTACCGAAACCTCTGAGATGCAGAAAAAATCAGTGAAGCGTGAAGCTTATAGTGCAAAATATCTACAACTAAGAGACAGAAATATCTCAAATTGACAACCTAACATACAGCTAAAGGAACTAGAGAAATGAGAACAAACCAAACCCCTAAATAGCGAAACAGTAAAAGAAAATAAATAACAAATATTATAGCAGAATGAAATGAAATTGAAACCAACCAAAAAGCATACAAAGGATCAATGATGTAAAAAGATGATTCTATAAAAGAATAAACAAAATTGCTAAAATGCTACCTACATGAGCGAAAAAAAAGGGGGGGGGAGGCTCAAATAAGAACAATCAGGAGTTACAAATGTGACATTGCAACTGACACCACAGAAATACGTAAGATCCTCAGAGATTATTATGAACATCTTTATGCACATGATCTGGAAAATCTAGAAGAAATTGTTGCACTCCTGCAAACATACGACCTACAAAGATTGAACCAAAATGAAATTGAAATCCTGAACAGATAAATTTTGAATTACATAATTCAATCAGTAAGAAAAAAATCTATCAAACAAAAAATCTCTGGTCCAGATGGGCCCACAGCCAAATTGTACCAGATGTTCCATGAAGATCTGGTACCAATCTTATTGAAACTATTCCCAAAAACAGAGGAAAAGAGATTGCTCCCTAACTCATTCTATGAAATTAGCATCATCCGGTCGCCAAAATCTTTAGGAATACAATAACAAAAAACTACAGGCCAATATCTCTGATGAACCTAGACTGAAAAATCCTTACCTAATACTAACAAAACAAACCCAGAGTCATATCAAAAAATAATTTATTATGACCATGTGGGTTTTATTTCTGTAATGTAAGGATGGCTAACATATGCAAATCAATAAATGTGATTCACCACATAAACAGAATTAAAAATGGAAACCATATGATGATCTCAATAGATGCAGAAAAAGCTTTCAATAAAATCCAACATTACTTCATGATAAAAACCCTTCAGAAATGAGGCAACAAAGGCACATATCTCAATATAAGCCATCTGTGACAATATCACAGCCAACATCATACTGAATGGACAAAAGTAGAAAGTATTCCCCCTAAGAAGTGAAGGAATACAAGGATGAGCATTTTTACCACTTCTATTCCACATGGTACGGGAAGTCCTAGACAGAAGAATAAGGTAAGAAAAAGGAATAGAAAGCATACAAATTGAAAAAGAGGAAGTCAAATTATCTCTGTTCACTGAGGACATACTACACTTCAAAAACATAAAGATTCTTAGAAAATACTCCTAGACATGATAAATAAATTCAATAAGGTTTTAGGATACAAAATCAGCATATGAAAATCAGTAGCACAGTTATATACCAATATTGTTCAAAGTAGTAAATTTCCACAGTTATGTACCAATATTCAACAACTGAATCCCACTTACAATAGCCACACAAAAATAATATAACTAGCACAAAGTAGCACGGTTATATACCAATATTCAAGAACTCAATCCCACTTACAATAACCACACAAAAATAATATAACTAGAATTATATTTAATCAAGGAGCTGAAAGATACGTATACAGAAAACTATAAAACACTGGCGGAAAAAATCACAGATGACACAGTAAGCCTTAGTGTGTATATATTGTATTCAAGGTTGCAAGGTTGCAGATGTACTTCCAGTCATAGCATTTATATTCCATTTAGGAAGAATAAAATAGTAATAAAGATGAAGGGGTGACATATAATTATTCCCCAAATATTCAATGCACACACACACACACACACACACACACACACACACACACACACACACATATATAGTAATTAAGGTTTTCTTCAATCAACCTAAAAGTACATTTGTTGATAAGAAACAAGTAGATATTAGGTAAGGAATTAGCAATGTTTTACACTGTAGGTGATTAAGCTGCAAAATGTATCTCATAATCACAAAATAAATGCTTGCAGCATAGTCCACAGTCAAAAATGTGTTTTCATTTTCTTCTGTTACTTTAGACTGAACCTCAACTATAGTTTTTTACATGGGATACACATCTTTTTATTATTCATTCTCCAAACACATGATAAATAGCTTCCTTCATTTTTTATAGCAAATGTTTAAACTAGAAACATGTGAAATAATCCCTAGTGAATAGCCAAGCGTTAAATGATTTACAGATTGCTATTAAAGACAGAAAGTATTGACTCATTTTAAATTCCAACTCTTATTTGGCTAGGCCACACTTATTAACTGGTAACCTCATTACCCATGTCATGAATGACAAAAACCCTTTTTTTGAATATTACCGTTATTTGATGCAGTAAGATTTTTCAAATGTCCCATTCATTCATGCATTCAGGTTTCCATCCATTCACTCTTCCATTCATTTTTTTCAATAAATATTCATCGAGTTCCTACTAACTGGCATATATTGTTCTCGGAGCAATATTGCAAAGAACAAGACAAAACCAAACCATATTCTCCTAGACATTATTAACTATTAGATTACTTCAAAATTAATTACAGTTTATGCCATTTAACCTAATGGCAAAAACCTTAATTACTTTTTACACCAACCTAAAAATAGAGATAATAGACATTGAATAAGTGTGTATAAGAATTAGGAGAAAGTATTTTGAGAGTGTATTACAAAGAGATCAAAATTTGTCATATCAGAAAAACTTGCATGAAAAACTGATATTTAATTTGAGACATGAAGGAAGAAGAAGGTGTTAGCTAGGCTAATGTAGTTGGAATTGATTGGGGAAATTGTTCCACATTTAAGGAACACCTTGTGAAAATCCTCAGATGTGAAAAAGTATGTAGCATGTTCAAGAGACTATGAAAGCAAGAAAGTGTAATGACTTGATTTGTGTATAACTAAGGCCTATGTAGAGACAATTGTAGGCAGAAAAATCATACAAACAGTGACTGATGAGAAGGTTATTTTAGTAATCAAGGTTCAAAATGATGATCATCAGAACTTGCATGGCAGTTAGTGACAGTAGAGAAAAGTGAATAGATTCCAGAGATAATTGGGATGAATGCTCGCTTTCTGGCATTAGCAATTGAGTGGCTAGCAATGCCATTAACTATAAGTAAAGTGAGTCTGGGATTACAAATCTTGATTTTGGTGGACATAATGACTTAGTATGCCTGTGAAACAGCCAAGTAGAAATATTAACTAACACTTGGCACAGGGCCTCACACCTGTAATCCTAGCACTTTGGGATGCTGAGGTGGGCGGATCACTTGAGATCAGGAGTTCCAGACCAGCCTGTGTAACATAGTAAAACCCCAACCCTACTAAAAATACAAAAATCAACCAGGCATGGTGGCCAAGTCTGTAGTCCCAGCTATTCGGGAAGCTGAGGTAGGAGAACCACTTGAACCCAGGAGGCAGAGGTTGCAGTGAGCTGAGATCATGCTACTACTGTACTCCAGCCTGGGTGACAGAGTGAGACTCTGTCTCAAAAAAAAAAAAAAAAAAAAAAAAGTAATATTAAGTAGCAGGATGGACGATCAAATTGAAACTTAGAGGAGAGTTCTAGGAATTTTCAGCATATAGATAGTAATTAAAATGAAAGTTCATAGTACTACTTAAGTGGAAAAGTTGTAGAAAAAAGAAAAAAAGTGTCTAGAAAAAATCACAGAAGAACAAAATGATGCTTTGAAAGAATACCTTTCACATAGTAGAAACTCAATATATTCATTCTAATTCAAATTGAAATCAACCTATAATCATGGGATTTATATATTTGAATAGTACAATACTGTAATCTATGACATACTATTAGTAGGATATATTTTTCCATATTGTATTTACATTCTAAATAATTTTGCACACCTCTTCATGGGTCACAATCTGTACTTCACCTTTAGGGATATGTTGAGACTGGAGTGTATTTCTAGATTTAGAAGCAAATATGGGTGGTGGATGTTGGTCCTGAGGAAAATCAGCAGTGCCTCATAAAGCAACTACCTTATGATAAGGGATTACAGTTTCCTCAGTCAAAGCAGGGTTAATCTTCTCAAATGGGATAGAGAGGCTACTGATGGCAAAGATTCTTTAGAATTTAGGTGTTTAATGTTTCCACTTTCATCAGGATTTTTTATTATGTGCCCATTTCAAATTTGGGGATATCATTTCTTCCCAATCAATTTCGTAACTTTAAAAGAAGACATCATGAATGTTAGGAATTCAATTTGCATTGTAATTTGACCACATGCAGTATTACATTTTCGGTTTTCTTTTCAGCAATCTCAGCTATGTGGCTATAGGAAATAAGAATTTCTTCCAGGGTAGACATTGAAACTTTCAGGTCATTTATACAGTAGTTGAACTGGGAATTCAAGTCCCTGAACTAATATTTTTCTCTCTTCACGTGCTGTAGCACAATTAGGAAGAACTAGTCAATCTTATACACTTCTTAGTTTTACAAAAAATACTCAAAGATATATATTAATCCCCCAAAAGCTTGCTTTTTACAAGTGTTTCATTAGGAGTATCCAATGTGGTATTTGGAAATTTCAAGAGACATTTTGATATCAGTAAATAAATAATCATATCTCTGTTACAACATCAGACTATGAACTACAAGTTCTATCTTTTCTACTGGAAATATAATTATTAGTGCCTTTAAATCTAATCAAATAAAAAAGCAATTTCAAAATCCCAGAATCAATTCAGAAATTTCACTCTTATGATTTTGCTTTTCTAGAGCCACTCTTGGTAGCAAAATCTGCACTAGCATTCTCCATAGAAGCAGAACCACTGTGTGTGTGTGTGTGTGTGTGTGTGTGTGTGTCTATACATATGCACAGAGACAGCGGAAGAGAAAAAGAGAAAGAGAGAGAGTGAGAGAGAAAGAGAGAGTGCGAGAGGCAGATTTACTTCACGCAATTGTGTAGGCTGATTCTGAAATCTGCAAGGCAGGCCAGCAGATTGCAGACCTAGGGAAGAGTTCTAGATGTTGCAACTTGAGTCAAAAGGCAGTTTGAAGGCAAAATTATTTTTTTTCTAAATCTAAGGGCATCGCAGTCTTTTTTCCTTAAGGCCTTCAACTGATTGAGTGAGGCCCACCCACATTATGGGGGATTATCTACTTTACTAAAAGTCTACTGTTTTAAATATTAATCTCATCTTAAAAAACACCTTCAAAACTACATCTAGAGTAGTGTGGGACCAAATATCTGAATATTTTGGTCTAGTCAAGTTGACATATGAAATTAACAATCACAGAGGTGAATAATTTATGTTTCCATAAATCCTATTTCATAATTTCTAATTCTAATCCAATTTACTTTTTTAATTTAAAGAATTTCTAAGTTTTAAAATGTTTCCACTTATAAATTCAATGGACATTTATTCAATGCCTACTGATAAATTTCAGACCATACTCTTATTCTCTATTACAGTGTAGAAACATTATGGTGAGAAATAGATTCCTGTAAAATGAAAGCTAATCTTAAAAATGTTGTTGAACCCTATAAAATTGATTTTAGGTATTAATTAAATACTAGCTAGCTAATCTTAATTTAAAAAAATATTTTCTTTACTTTAAAAAGTTTTGTTTGAAATTTAGCTGTAGGAGACGTTTAAATTTTCAAAGGTAAAATTCAATTAAAGATAGATCAATTTAAGGTTTTCTTAAACCTACAAGCACACTCATACCCTCACTGAAGTTAAATTGCACTGTACCCTTTGTAAAATAGCAATGGCAGAGAAGTTTTCAGTTTGTCCCATCATTAATGATTTGTGTAAAGGGATAATTTTCTTTATGGGAAATTGTAATACAATCCTGTGTTTTAGGATAACTGAAGACTGTTCCCATTTGTAGTTACACATTTATATACATACTGATATTTTGAATTCTAATGCAGTTGGTAAACATTCAATTTGAAGTACCACAAGTATCTTGTTTTCATGGATCATATGGATTTGATAACTTACACAGCATATTAAGTTGGATGTGATTTTTGTCAGTATTTTTCAATGTAATAGACATTACCATGCTGGTAAATATATCACAGTGTCTAGACTAGTTGACCACAATCATAGAGTTTTGTCTTATTTCCATTCCATTTATAGTCCCAGACTTCTGGAAAATGTTATTAATAACACTAAAATATAATTGTGCATATGCTCCTGTGTATGTTTATTAACCTAAATTGTGAAGATGAGTGAATTGAATCTGTTAATTCAGAACTGATTATTGTAATGGCAACTAGCCTTAGGGAAATATCAAAATGTAACTTTGTTTTCAAATTGCTACAAAATATCTAGAGATTTTTACTTGCAATCTGCTTTATAACTATGTTGTTATATATTTCATTAGTCTTAAATATTGCTGCTGTAAGCCAGGCTTACAGTCATACCCATTTATTGTCTCACAGTTTTCATGGTTCAGGAGTCTGAGTAGGGCCTGAGTCCTTGGCTCAGTGTCTAACAAGATTACAATCAACGTAAGCCAGTTTACATTCATTTTTAGAGTTTGGGGCCCTCTTCCAAGCTCATCTGGATGTTCCTTTTGGTTATAAGACTAAAGTTTCCATTCTTTTTCTGGTCGTTAGCCAGTTCATGGAGGCCATTCAAATGTCTTTGCCACTTAGCCCTATCACAATTTGGCAGCTTACATTTTAAAGCCAGGAAGAGAGTCTTTTACTTTAATCTGGTAAAATGGAATCTCATATAATGTAACCAAATCAAGGGAATGACAACCCATCACTTTGGCCATATTCTGTTACTAGAAATAAGTCACAGACTCCACCTACACTCAAGGGGAGGAGTTTATGTAATGGTGTGATTTATTAGAGTCACCTTGGTATGTGCCTGCCACATAGCACATCCTTGTCTTCAGCATTATAAAAGTTACAATAAAGTATCTATATGTATCTACCTATCTGTATATCTTTATCAATATTTATATTATCTATCTATCTATGTATCAATTATCTCCAGAGTACAATCAGATTCACCCAAGTGTCTAAAATTGCAGGCTTGAAGAACACTAATATTCAATTTGCAGAAGTCCTCCATTTTCTTTTTTTTTTCCATTTATTTATTTTATTGCATTTTAGGTTTTGGGGTACATGTGAAGAACATGCAAAATTGTTGCATAGGTACACACGTGGCAGTGTGATTTGCTGCCTTCCTCCCCATCACCCACATCTGGCATTTCTCCCCTTGCTATCTCTCCCCAGCTCCCCACCCCCCACCGTCCCTCCCCTATTTCCCCCCAACTGACCCCAGTGTGTAGTGCTCCCCTCCCTGTGTCCATGTGTTCTCATTGTTCAACACCCGCCTGTGAGTGAGAACATGCGGTGTTTGATCTTCTGCTCTTCTGTCAGTTTGCTGAGAATGATGGTTTCCAGGTTCAAAGGACCCAAACAAAGGACCCAAAATCATCGTTTTTGATGATGGCTGCATAATATTCCACGCTGTATATGTGCCACATTTTCCCTATCCAGTCTATCATTGATGGGCATTTGGGTTGGTTCCAGGTTTTTGCTATTGTAAACAGTGCTGCAATGAACATTCGTGTGCACGTTTCTTTATAGTAGAACGATTTGTAATCCTTTGGATATATACCCAGTAATGGGATTGCTGGGTCAAATGGAATTTCTATTTCTAGGTCCTTGAGGAATCGCCACACTGTCTTCCACAATGGTTGAACTAATCTACACTCCCACCAACAGTGCAAAAGTGTTCCTATTTCTCCACATCCTCTCCAGCATCTGTTGTCTACAGATTTTTTAATGATAGCCATTCTAACTGGCGTGAGATGGTATCTCAATGTTGTTTTGATTTGCATTTTTCTGATGACCAGTGACGATGAGCATTTTTTCATATGTTTGTTGGCCTCAGGTATGTCTTCTTTTGTAAAGTGTCTGTTCATATCCTTTGCCCACTTTTCAATGGGCTTGTTAGTTTATTTCTTGTAAATCTGTTTTAGTTCTTTGTAAATTCTGGATATCAGCCCTTTGTCAGATGGGTAAATTGCAAAAATTTTTTCCCATTCTGTTGGTTGCCGATTCACTCTAATGACTGTTTCTTTTGCTGTGCAGAAGCTGTGGAGTTTGATTAGGTCCCATTTGTCTATGTTGGCTATTGTTGTCAATGCTTTTGGTGTTTTGGTCATGAAGTCCTTGCCTACACCTATGTCCTGAATGGTTTTGCCTAGATTTTCTTCTAGGGTTTTTATGGTGTTAGGTCTTATGTTTAAGCCTTTAATCCATCTGGAGTTAATTTTAGTGCAAGGTGTCAGGAAGGGGTCCAGTTTCTGCTTTCTGCACATGGCTAGCCAGCTTTCCCAACACCATTTATTGAATAGGGAATCCTTTCCCCATTGCTTGTTTTTGCCTGGTTTGTCAAAGATCAGATGGTTGTAGATATGTTGTGTTGCCTCCAAGACCTCTGTTCTGTTCCATTGGTCTATATCTCTGTTTTGGTCCAGTACCATGCTGTTTTGATTACTGTAGCCTTGTAGTATAGTTTGAAGTCTGGTAGTGTGATGCCTCCCGCTTTGTTCTTTTTGCTTAGAATTGACTTGGCTATGTGGGCTCTCTTTTGGTTCCACATGAAGTTTAAGGTGATTTTTTCCAGTTATGCGAAGACGGTCATCGGTAGCTTGATGGGGATAGCATTGAATCTGTAAATTACTTTGGGCAGTATGGCCATTTTCACGATATTGATTCTTCCTAACCATGAACATGGAATGTTTCTCCATCTGTTTGTGTCCTCTCTTATTTCATTGAGCAGTGGCTTGTAGTTTTCCTTGAAGAGGTCCTTTACGTTCATTGTTAGTTGTATTCCTAGGTATTTTATTCTCTTTGTGGCAATTGTGAATGGAAGTTTGCTCTTGATTTGGCTCTCTTTAAGTCTGTTATTGGTGTATAGGAATGCATGTGATTTTTGCACATTGATTTTGTATCCTGAGACTTTGCTGAACTTGCTTATCAGTTTCAGAAGATTTGGGGCTGAGATGATGGGGTCTTCTAGACATACAATCATGTCATCTGCAAATAGAGACAATTTGACTTCCTCCTTTCCTATTTGAATGCCCTTTATTTCTTTTTCTTGCCTGATTGCTCTGGCTAGAACTTCTAATACTATATTGAATAGCAGTGGTGAGAGAGGGCATCCTTGTCTGGTGCCACATTTCAAGGGGAATGCTTCCAATTTTTGCCCATTCAGTATGATATTGGCTGTTGGTTTGTCATAAATAGCTTTTATTATTTTGAGATACTTTCCATCAATACCTAGCTTATTGAGTGTTTTTAGCATAAAGGACTGTTGAATTTTGTCAAAGGCCTTCTCTGCATCAATTGAGATAATCATGTGGTTTTTGTCTTTGGTTCTGTTTATGTGGTGAATTATGTTTATAGACTTGCGTATGTTGAACCAGCCTCGCATCCCCGGGATGAAGCCTCCTTGATCATGGTGGATAAGCTTTTTGATGTGCTGTTGCAATCGGCTTGTCAGTATTTTATTGAAGATTTTTGCATCTATGTTCATCATGGATATTGGCCTGAAGTTTTCTTTTCTTGTTGAGTCTCTGCCAGGTTTTGGAATCAGGATCATGTTGGTGTCATAAAATGATTTGGGAAGAATTCCCTCTTTTTGTATTGTTTGGAATAGTTTCAGAAGGAATGGTACCAGCTCCTCTTTGTATGTCTGGTAGAATTCGGCTGTGAACCTGTCTGGATCTGGGCTTTTATTGGGTGGTAAGCTCTTAACTGCTGCCTCAACTTCAGACCTTGTTATGGGTCTGTTCAGGGTTTCGGCTTCTTCCTGGTTTAGGCTTGGGAGGAGGCAAGTGTCCAGGAATTTATCCATTTCTTCCAGGTTTATTAGTTTATGTGCATTGAGTTGTTTGTAATAATCTCTGATGATGGTTTGAATTTCTGTGGAATCTGTGGTGATATCCCCTTTATCGTATTTTATTGCATGAATTTGGTTATTTTCTCTTTTCTTTTTTATTAATCTGGGTAGTGGTCTGTATATTTTGTTGATCTTTTCAAAAAAACAGGTCCTGGATTTATTGATTTTTTGAAGGGTTTTTTGTGTCTCTATCTCCTTCAGTTCTGCTCTGATCTTAGCTATTTCTTGTCTTCTGCTAGACTTTGAGGTTTTTTGATCTTGCTCCTCTAGCTCTTTCAGTTTTGACGATGGGGTGTCAATTTTTGATCTCTCCTTTCTCCTCATGTGGGCACTTATTCCTATATATTTTCCTCTAGAGACTGCTTTAAATGTGTCCCAGAGATTCTGGTATGTTGTGTCTTCATTCTCGTTGGTTTCGAAGAACATCTTTATTTCTGCCTTCATTTCATTGTTTATCCAGTCAACATTCAAGAGCAAGTTGTTCAGTTTCCATGAAGCTGTGCGGTTCTGGGTTAGTTTTTGAATTCTGAGTTCTAACTTGATTGCACTCTGGTCTGAGAGACTGTTTGTTACGATTTCTGTTCTTCTGCATTTGCTGAGGAGTGATTTACTCCCAATTATGTGGTCAATTTTAGAGTAGGTGTGATGTGGTGCTGAGAAGAATGTGTATTCTGTGGATTTGGGGTGGAGAGTTTTGTAAATGTCTATTAGGTTTGCTTGGTCCAGGTCTGAGTTCAAGTCCTGGATATCCTTGTTAATTTCCTGTCTGGTTGATCTGTCTAATGTTGACAATGGGGTGTTAAAGTCTCCCACTATTATTGTGTGGGAGTCTATGTCTCTTTGTAAGTCATTAAGAACTTGCCTTATGTATCTGGGTGCTCTGAGAAGAATGTGTATTCTGTGGATTTAGGGTGGAGAGTTCTGTAAATGTCTATTAGGTTTGCTTGGGCAAGGTCTGAGTTCAAGTCCTGGATATCCTTGTTAATTTTCTGTCTGGTTGATCTGTCTAATATTGACAATGGGGTGTTAAAGTCTCCCACTATTATTGTGTGGGAGTCTATGTCTCTTTGTAAGTCATTAAGAACTTGCCTTATGTATTTAAGATGGTTAGCTCTTCTTGTTGCATTGATCCTTTTACCATTATGTAATGTCCCTCTTTGTCTCTTATGCTCTTCATTGCTTTAAAGTCTATTTTATCAGAGATGAGAATTGTTACTCCTGCTTTTTTTTGCTCTCCATTTGCTTGGTAAATCTTCCTCCATACCTTTATTTTGAGACTTTGTGTATCCTTGCATGTGAGATGGGTTTCCTGGATACAGCACACCGATGGGTTTTGGCTTTTTATCCAATTTGCCAGTCTGTGTCTTTTGATTGGGGCATTTAGTCCATTTACATTTAGGGTTAATATTGTTATGTGTGAATTTGATACTGCCATTTTGGTGCTAGCTGGGTGTTTTGCCTTTTAGTTGAGCTGGTACTTGTTGTTCCTTTATATGTGTAGAGCCTCTTTCAGGAGCTCTTGTAGAGCTGGCCTGGTGGTGACGAAATCTCTGAGTACTTGCATGTTCCCAAAGGATTTTATTTTTCCTTCACTAATGAAGCTTAGTTTGGCTGGATAGGAGATTCTGGGTTGAAAGTTCTTTTCTTTAAGGATGTTGAATATTGGCCCCCACTCTCTTCTGGCTTGTAGGGTTTCTGCTGAGAGATCTGCTGTGAGTCTGATGGGCTTCCCTTTGTGGATAACATGACCTTTCTCTCTGGCTGCCCTTAGTATTTTCTCCTTCATTTCCACCCTGGTGAATCTGACGATTATGTGCCTTGGGGTTGCTCTTCTTGACGAATATCTTTGTGGTGTTCTCTGTATTTCCTGGACTTGAATGTTTGCCTGCCTTGCTAGGTTGGGGAAGTTTTCCTGGATAATATCCTGAAGAGTATTTTCCAGCTTGGATTCATTCTCTTCGTCGCATTCAGGTACGCCTATCAAACGTAGATTAGGTCTTTTCACATAGTCCCACATTTCTTGGAGACTTTGTTCATTCCTTTTTACCTGCTTTTCTCCAGTCTTGCCTTCCTGTTTTATTTCATTGAGTTGATCTTCGATCTCTGATATCCTTTCTTGTGCTTGGTAATTCGGCTGTTGATACTTGTGCATGCTTCACGAAGTTCTTGTGTTGCATTTTTCAGCTCCATCAATTCACTTATATTCCTTTCTATTTTGTGCATTCTTGTTAGCATTTCGTCAAATCCTTTTTCAGGGTTCTTAGTTTCTTTGCATTTGGTTAGAATATGTTCTTTAAATTCACAGAAGTTTCTTACTACACATCTTCTGAAGTCTGATTCTGTCATTTCATCACACTCGTTCTCCCTCCAACCTTGTTCCCTTGCTGGTGAGGAGTTGTGATCCCTTTTAGGAGGAGAGGTGTTCTGGTTTCGGGTGTTTTCACCCTTTTTGCATTGGTTTCTTCCCATCTTTAAGGATTTATCCACCTGTCGACTTTGTAGTTGTTGGCTTTCAGATTGGGTCTCAAATCTTTCAGATTGACGTTCTGTTTGTTGATGATGAGGTTATTTCTGTTTCTTGGTTTTCCTTCTGACAGTCTGGCCCCTCCGCTGTAGGTCTGCTGAGGTTCACTCCAGGCCCTGCTTGCCTGGGGTTCACCTGCAGCAGCTGCTGAACAGTAAGTGTTGTTACCAGTTTTCTTCTTCTGCTATCTTTGTCTCAGAAAGATACCTGCCTAATGTCAATCTGATTTCTCCTTTATGAGGTGTCTCTTTGGATATATAGGGGTCAGCGAGCTGCTTGAGGAGATGGTCTCTTCTTTATAGGAGCTCAAATGGTGAGCTGTGAGCTCTGTTGTTCATTCAGAGCTGCTGGGCAGGTACGTTTAGGTCTGCTGCAGCAGAACTCATAAACTGCTTTTTGTTCCCAGGTGTTCTGTCCCAGGGATATAGGGCTTTATGAGTTTCAGTTATGCAGCTGCCTTCTCTTTTTTTTTTCCTTCAGAGCTGCCTTGCCCAGCAAGGAGGCAGCCTAGTCACTGTCTGCCTGTAGAGGCTTTGCTGAGCTGCTGTGGGCTCCGCCCAGCTGCTGAGTGAACTTCCCTGCAGTCCTGTTTATATGGGTGTAGTTAGAACTGCTTTGGCGATGGTGGCCCACCTCTGTTGAGGCGGAGTCTGTCTGCTGTGGCGGATTGCCTTGGCAACGGCGGGCTGCCTCAAGAATGGTGCATTGCCTTGGCAACGTCGGGCTGCTTCAGCATTGGCTGACTACCTCCCTGGCGGTGGGCTGCCTCAGTAATGGCGAACGCCCCTCCCGCACAGAGCTGGACCGTCCTGGGTTCAGCTGCGCTTGCTGTGAAACTCTCAATCCAGAGTTTCTGACTGCTGTTTTTTTGTGGGGGTGGGACCAGCCGAGCCTGATCGCCTAGCTCCCTGCCTCAGAGCCTTTTTTAAGTTGGTGTTCCAGTCACCTGTTGAAGAGGCACCGGGGTCTGTTTGTTTTCCCCTGAGGTCACTCACTGAGCTGGATTAAACAGTGGCACTGAGGTTTGTGGCACTTTTTTTTTCCCCCCTGGAATCTACTGCCCTGGTTCTCTGCTCAGTCCCCTATTTAAACAGACGAATGGGTGACTTCCCATGGCTCCCATTGCCAGCCAAAAGGGCACCCGGACTGGTGTATTTTGTACAGAGAACTGCTGCTCTGGGGTGCTGACAAAGCAGCCACACGGGGCAAAGCAGTGGCGCCGGCCGGCACAGCCGCACTGGCCAAAACAGCCGTGCTGGCGACCAGTGGAGCTCCTCTGCCTGGCAATTGCCTAGTCTGTGGGCAATAAAAATGCGGCATCCACTCACCCTCTGCACTTTCCTGAACTGTTCCTAAACGGCCATCTTGGATCCTCCCCTTTGCTTTCTTTATAAAGGGGATGGAGACAGCAAGTACTACTCAACAACCTGTTCTTTTCTTTCCATCTTCTACACAGACTTCACCCTTGGGATGGGAGATCAGGGCCAACTGGAGGATAATGGGAACTCACTTTAGGAACCAGCCACAATTGCTCAGGCAGCCTGTAGCTAAAACTGCCTCAGTTGGGGGTCATCCAGGCTCTCGTTGTCCCTTGGGAAGGAGGGTGGAAACTTCCTAGCCAGAAGCAGAGGACTGATATTATCGCCAAGGCCAGTGCCTCCATTTTCTTTAAGTACAATTTAATACTGCTATCTTTCCCATTTTTGGATGATATAATTTATCAAGTTAAAGAAACACATTCCATGCTCATGGATGGATAAATCAATATTGTGAAAATGACCATACTGCCAAAAGTAGCCTACAAATTTAGTGCAATTTCCATAAAGATACCACCGTCATTTTCCACAGAATAAGAAAAGACAATCCTAGAAATTATATGGAACAAAAAAAGAGCCTTTACATCCAAAGCAAGACTGCAAAAATAACAAATCTGGAGGCATCACATTACCTGACTTCAAACTACACTATAATCCCATAGTCGCCAAAACAGCATGGTGCTGGTATAAAAATAGGCACATAGGCCAAAGAATAGAATAGAGAACCCAGAAATAAAGCCGAATACTTAGAGCCCACTGATATTCAACAAAGCAAACAAAAGCATAAGGTGGGGAGAGAATACCCTATTTAAGAAATGGTTCTGGAATCACTGGAAAGCCACATATGGAAGAATACTGGATCTTTATCTTTCACTTTATACAAAAATCAACTCAAGATGTCTCAAGGACTTAAATCTAAGACCATAAAGATTCTAGAAGATAACATGAAAAAACCCTTCTAGACATTGGCTTAAGCAAAGATTTCATGACCAAGAACTCAAAAACAATGAAAAAATAGGTAGGATTTAATTAAAGTAAGAAGTTTCTGCATGGCAAGTGAAACAATCAGCAGAGTAAACAGACAACTCACACAGTGGGAGAAAATTTTCATAATCTGTACATCCAACAAAGGACTAATATACAGAATCTGCAAAGAACTCAAACAAATAAGCAAGAAAAAACAAACAAACAAACAATCCTATCAAAAACATGAATGGACAAATCTCAAAAGAAGATCTACAAATGGCCTACAAATATATGAAAAAATGTTCATCATCACTAATGATGAGTGAAATGCAAATCAAAACCACAATGCACAAAACCACCTTACTCCTTCAAGAATGGCCGTAATAAAAAAATAACGGATACTGTTGGGGATGCGGTGAAAAGAGAGTATTTTTACATTGCTAGTGGAAATGTAAATTAGTACAAACACTATGGAAAACAGTGTGGCGATTCCTTAAAGAACTGAAAATAGAACAACCACTTGATCCAGCAACCTCACAACTCAGCATCTACCCAGAGGAAAAGAAGTCATTATACAAAACAGATACTTGCACAGGCATGTTTATAGCAGCAGAATTCACAGTTGCAAAAATATGGAGCTAGCCCAAATGTCAATCAATCAATGAGTGAATAAAGAAATTGTGATATACATATATATTATGGAATACTATTCAGCCATTTTAAAAGGAATGAAATGATGGCATTCACAGCAACCTGGATGGAACTGGAGGCCACTATTCTAAGTGAAGTAACTCAGGAATGGGAAGCCAAACGTCACATGTTCTCACTCAGAAGTGAGAGCTAAGCTATGAGAATGCAAATGCATCAGAATGATTCAGTGGACTTTGGGGACTTTGGGAAAGTGTGGGAGGGGTGTGAGTGATAAAAGACTACAAATTGGGCACAGTGTATACTGCATGGGTGAAGGGTGCACCAAAATCACACAAATTACCACCAGTTACTCATGTAACCAAACACCACCTGTTTCCCAAAAACCTATGCAAATAAGAAAAAAAAATTAAATGTTTGTGCCATAAGGAAAAAAAAAAAGACTCAGAGACTAAAGGTCCAACTTTAAAAAAAAAAAAGAAGTTACCTAGTAAATCATGTTTCTCTGATTCAAATTGATATTAGTTTTATGACATGAAGAACCATAATTGATATGTCAAAACTTTAAAATTATTAGTGGAAAAGTAAACTAAATCCATAGACTCTCATCTGATTAAAGCTATCTTTTAATATTAATTTTCAAGTCCCCCAAAAAGATGTTTCCTCTCACACATATTCCTTTTGCCTACTACCATCTAAAATAAGAATTTTGATTTGAAATAGTAATTTAGCTTTTAGCAACAAGGAAGAAAAGTGAAAAGTCCTCTGAAATATAATATATACTCAATTTATAGAAAAGCTTTCTTTAAAATGGCCAGTGCAATATCAGACACAGAAATACAGCAGATAAAACACACATAGATGGACAGCTCAGTGGCAGTCATTTATTTGCTGGGAGAAAGACTGCATCCTGAGGTTTGCCTTGTCAAAATTCCTCACATGCTCTTCACAAAGGTGAAAGATATTTGCTTCCTGGCATGTCAAGTAAGTTGCTGCACAGTGCTCTGCTATGTGGCTAGAAATTTGTTTGTCTATTGTCTAAATTTCATCTCTTATTAAAAATATAATTAATAAAAATATCTTATGTTATTGAATATATAATATTATTTACTGGTTATATTAATTAATTCATACCTCAATTATGAATTATACTCCTCTAATTATGTGGAAATAAACTTTTCATTAAAAGGTAAAATCTATACCTATTTTCCTTTCTTGGCAAGTCCAGAACCACCATTTAGACATATGAAATACTGTTCTTATCAAGAATTGGTTCTCTATTTTATCTTGTTTCAATGAAAATATCAAAACAGAAAGTAATTCATTTAAATTTTAGCTCTAAATGATGGGTCTTAAATATTAGCCTGCTATGAGTTGCTTAAGGTGGTATACGGATTCCTGGGCTCCATGCCCTGATATTATTTACTTGATACTTATTGGGTTGGACCCAGGAATTTTTAGTTTGAAAATCAACTGGGGTGATTGTGATGCAATGATTTGTAGAACACACTTTGAGGCTTATTGGAAAAACTCCCCTTGATAGAATATGTTTATGTATTTTTTTATCCTGTCTTACCAACCCCTGATTTGATACCAGAGCCTGCTTAAATTAAAGCCTGTTTAAATTACAGCCTATTTCTGGTAATACAACGAGGTGTGTATCCAGATTAACATCTTACTGAAAGCATTTAAAGATGTTGGATGAAATATTTTTAAAAATTTAAAATACATGGAAGAATAAACAAGACAGAAAAGAATTATCAGGTGAGTGAAGAAATTAAAATGGTAAGAAAACTGCTAACTTATTTTTGCTCCAGTATTTTTTTCCAAAGCTGGCATCATGTAGTATGTATTTTTATGATCTTGAGTGATTTCAGAACACTGCAAGCTAAAGCCAAGGCATACCCGAAATGAGATGTCAATCATAAGACACCTTCACAAAGCTGAGAAGCCAAATACCTATGCCATCAAGATAGTTTTCAACTAGAAACAAACTCCATTATGTTAACATACTAACTAGAAAACTACAGCTAAAGTTTCTTTGGTACTGAGAAATGCAATGTTGAAATAAACAGCAATGAAACATAAGCATTAACACAAACTATTGGCTGGGCACAGTGGCTCATTCCTGTAATCCCAGTACTTTGGGAGTCCAAGGTGGGAGGATCATGAGGTCAGGAGATAAAGACTATCCTGGCCAACGTGGTGAAAAACTGTCTCTACTAAAAATACAAAAAGGGGGTGGACTCAAGATGGCCGAATAGGAACAGCTCTGGAGTTCAGTTCCCAATGAAAACAATGCAGAGTGTGAGTGAACACCACATTTCCAAACAAATTATTACTGCCCACAGACCAGGAGATTCCTGGACTAGAAAGCACCAAGAGTTTCCAGCATGGCTGTTTCAACTGGCGCAGCGGATCTCTGCACAAAAACTCATACAAATCTGTGCGGCCTCTTCAACTGACACCTGGAATGCCTGGGAGACAGAGCCACCCATTCAACTGAAACAAAGGGGGCTGAAACAGGGAGCCAGGTGATCTGGCTTAGCAGGTCCCACCCCCACAAAGACCAGCAATCTGAAAAGCTCTGGATTGAGAGTTTCGCAGCAAGTGCAGCTGGACATGGGACAGTCCAGCTCTCTTGTGGGAAAGGCATCCACCATTACTAAGGCGGTCCGCCACTATTGAGGCAGTCCACCATTGCCAAGGCAATCCGCCATTACTGAGGTAGCCTGCCGTTACCAACGCAGTCCACCATTACCGAGGCAGTCCGCCATTACTGAGGAAGACTACCATTACCGAGGCAGTTCTAACTGTACCTCTATAAACAAAATCTCAAGGACGTTCACACAGCAGCTGGGCAGAGCCCACAGCAGCTCAGCGGACCTGAATGTATCTGTCCAGCAGCTTTGAACAGAACAACAGAGCTCACAGCTCAGCATTCGAGCTCCTGTAAGGCACAGGCTGTCTCCTCAAGCGGCTCCCTGATCCCTGTATATCAAAAGAGTCACCTCATAAAGGAGAGCTCAGGCTGACATCTGGCAGGTATCCCTCTAGGACAAAGATAACAGAAGGAACTGGCGGCAACCTTTACTGTTCTGCAGTCACTGCAGGTGATCCCCAGGCAAGCAGGGTCTGGAGTGGATATCCACCAGTCCTACAGCAGAGGGGCCTGACTATTAGAAGAAGAAAAAAAAAAACAAAAAAAGAAAGAATTAACTTCATCATCAACAAAAAGGATGTCCATTCAGAGGCCCCATCTGAAAGTCACAAGCAACAAAGACTATAGATAGATAAGTCCACAAAGATGGGAAGAAACCAGTGTAAAAAGGTGAAAACACCCAAAACCAGAACACATCTCCTCCTCCAAGAGATCACAACTCATCACCAGCAAAGAAACAAAGCTGGATGGAGAATGAGTCTGATGAATTGACAGAAACAGGCTTCTGAAGATGGGTAATAACAAACTTCTTTGAGCTAAAAGAACATGTTCTATCCCAATGCCCAATGTAAAGAAATTAAAAACCTTGAAAAAAGGTTTGACAAAATGGTAATGAAAATAAACAGCTTAGAGAATAATATAAATGACATAATGGAGCTGAAAAACACAACACATGTTTCAATAGCGAAATGGACCAAGCAGAAGAAAGGATATCAGAGACTGAAGATCAACTCAATGAAATAAAATGAGAAGGCAATATTAGAGAAAAAAAGAGTGAAAAGAAATAAACAAAGCCTCCAAGAAATATGGGATTATGTGAAAAGACCTAATCTATATTTGATAGGTGTACCCGAATGTGATGGAGAGAATGAATTTAAGCTGGAAAAGACTCTTCAGGATATGATCCAGGAGAACTTCCCCAACCTAGCAATGCAGGCCCATATTCAAGTCCAGGAAATACAGAGAATACCACAAAGATATTGCTCAAGAAGAGCAACCCCAAGGCACATAATTGTCAGATTCACCAGGGTTGAAATGAAGGAAAAAATGCTAAGGGCGGCCAGAGGAAGTTTGGAATACCCACAATGGGAAGCCCATCAGACTCACAGCAGATCTCTAAGCAGAAACCCTACAAGCCAGAAGAGAGTGGGGGCCAATATTCAACATCCTTAAAGAAAAGAACTTTCAACCTAGAATTTCATATCCAGCCAAACTAAGCTTCATAAGCAAAGGAGAAATAAAATTCTTAATGAACACGCAATTGCTGAGAGAGTTCGTCACCACCAGGCCTGCTTTACAAGAGCTCCTGAAAGAAGCACTAAACATAGAAAGGAACAACCAGTACCAGCCACCCTGAAAATGTACCAAATTGTTAAAAGCATGGACACAATGAAGAAACTGTGTTCACTAATGGGCAAAACAATCAGCTAGCACCAAACATGTGAAAAAAAGCTCATTATCACTGGTCATTAAAGAAATTCAAATCAAAACCACACTGAGATACCACCTCATGCCAGTTAGAATGGTGATCACTAAAATATCTGGAGACATCAGATACTGGAGAAGAGGTGGAGAAATAGGGATGCTTTTACACTGTTGGTGAGAGCGTAAATTAGTGCAATCATAGTGGAAAACAGTATGGCGATTCCTCAGGGATCTAGAAATAGACATACCATTTGATCCAGCAATCCCATTACTAGGTATATACCCAAAGGATTACAAAACATTCTATTATAAAGACACATGCACACGTATGTTCATTGCAACACTATTTACAATAGCAAAGACTTGGAACTAACCCAAATGCCCATCTAGGATAGACTGGGTAAAGAAAATGTGGCACATATACACCATGGAATACTATGTAGCCATGAAAAAGGATGAGTTTATGTCCTCTGCAGGAACATGGATCAATCTGGAAACCATCATTCTCAGCAAACTGACACAAGAACAGAAAACCAAACATCGCATGTTCTCACTCACAAGTGGGTGTTAAGCAATGAGAACACATGGACACAGGGAGTGGAACATCACACACTGGGGTCTGTTGGGGAGTGGGTGGTCTAGGGGAGGAACAGAAGGGGGTGGGGAGATTGAGGAGGGATAACATTAGGAGAAATACCTAATGTAGGTGACAGGGTATGGAGTCAGCAAACCACCATGGCGTGTGTATACCTATGTAACAATACTGCAAGATCTGCACATGTACCCCAGAATTTAAAGTAAAAAAAAAAAAAAAAAAAAAAGCAGGATAAAACAATATGCCGTCTATAAGAAACTTACTTTAGATGTAAGGACACACATAGATTGGAAGTAAAAAGAGGAAAAACTGTATTCCATGCAAATGTTAACCAAAAAAGAGTAAAGGTGATTACACTAACATTAGAAAAAAAATAGACATTAAGTTAAAAAAAAAACTGTTACAGGCAAAAAAGAAGGGCAATACCTATGTATAAAAGGGTCAATTCACAAAGAAGAAATAATTATAAGCATATATGAATTGAACATCAGGGCACAAATATATATCAAGCAAACAACGACAGCAATAAGGGGGAAATAGACATATTTACATTAATAGTAGGAAAAATTAGCTCCACTGTGATAGTGGCTTCAACATCTAAACAAATCATCAATAAGGAAGTAAATAGAAGACTTAACACTATAAACCAATTGATACTAAAAATTTTAAAAAGTAATTTCACCAAAAATCAGCAAAATATCCTTTTTTTTTCTCAAGTTCACATGGAACATATCATGGGATATACCAAGTATTAGGTGACAAAATAAGTCTTTATACATTAAAATCAAAAATTAAAATCAAACACAGTATCTTTTCTGATCACAATAGAATGAAACTAGAAGTAAGTAGCAGAATTAAAATGGTAAAGCCTACGATTATGTGGTAATTAAAAAACTCACATGTAAACAACAAACAGGTCAAAGAAGAATTCACAAAGGAAATCACAAATTTTTCAGACAAATTGAAATGAAAATACAGCATATTAAAATGTATGAGATGCAATAGAAGCAGTCTTAAAAGGAATATTAAGAGCTATAAATGATTGCATTAAAAAAGAAGTAAGGCCTCAATCTAATCTTGATGCTGTATGGAACTAGAAAAACAGAAACAAACTAAACCCAAAGTTGGCAGAAAGAAGAAAAAAGGAGTAGATTGGAGATAAAATAGAGATTAGAAAAACAATAAAAATTGTTTTAAAAAAAAGCTCTTCAAAAAGATTAACATATTTAACTATTCTTCATCTAGATTAACTAAGATGATAGACAGAGACTCAAAACCTAAAATCAGAAATAAAAGTGGGGAAAAATACCCAAGTGGGATTTATCCCAGGGATGCAAGGATGGTTCAACATATAAAAATTAATTTATATGATTTGCTATATCAAAGAAACGAAGGACAAAAACAAGAAATAATTTTAATTGATGCTGAAAAAAATTGATAAATATCAATATTCCTTCATGATAAAAAAAAAAAAACCTCTGAAAACAAACTGGGTACAGAAAGAATATATCCCTGCATAATAAAAGCCATATATGACAAACCTATAGCAAGTATCATCCTAAATGAGTAAAAACAGAAGTCCTTTTCTAAGTTCAGGAACATGACAAGGATGCCCATTTTTACCAATGTTATTCAATATAGTCCTTGAAGCCCTAGCTAGAACAATCAGATAACAGAAGAAAATAAAGGGCATACAAATTGGAAAGGAAGAAGTCAAATTATCCTTGTTTGCAGATGATACGATCTCACATTTTGAAACACCTAAAGTCTCCACCAAAAAAACTATTAAAACTGAGACATGCAGTAAAGCTGCAGGATGATAAAACATCAATAAACAAAAATTAGAATTTCTATATGCCAACAGTGACCATTATGAAAGAAATCAAGAAAGTAATCTACTTATGATAACAACAAGTAAAATTAAATATGTAGTAATAAACTTAACCAAAGAAGTGAAAGATCTCTACAATAAAAACTAAAACACTGATGCAAGAAATAGAAGGCACAAAAAACATGGAAAGAGATTTCATGTTCACTGATTGAAAGAATGAATATTGTTAAAATGTCATGCCACTCAGAGCAAACTACAGATCCAATGCAGTCCTTATCAAAATACTAATGACAGTTTTCAGGGAAATAAATAAATAACTCGAACTACAAAATTCCTCCTAGAATAATCAATGCTATCCTTAACCGGGAGGGGGGCGGGACTGGAAGAATCACATTACTTGACCTCAAATTATACCACAGAGCTTTATTAATAAAAGTGGCCTATTACTAGCATAAAAACAGACACATAGGCAATGTATCAGAACAAAGATTTCAGAACCAAATCCATATGCCTACAGTGAACGTGTTTTTAAAATAACAAAGTTACCAAGAACATAGGGAAAGAAGAGTCTCTTCCATAAATTTTGCTAGAAAAAACCTGTATATCCATATGCAGAAGAATGAAGCTAGACTTTTATGTCTTGCTATACATAAAAATTCGATCAAAATGGATTAAATACTTAAATATAACACCTCACATTATGAAACTACTACAAGAAAACATTGGAGAAACTCTCTAACACACTGAACTGGGCAAAGATGTCTTGAGTAGTAGCTCACAAACACCAGTCAGCAAAACAAAAATGAACAAATGGGTTCACATCTGGTTAAAATGCTTCTGAAAAGCAAAGGAAAACATCAAGAAAGTTAGGAGACAGCCCACAGAATGGGAGAAAATATATCCAAACTACCAATTTGACAAGGGATTTATAACCATAATACATAAGGAGCTCAAACAACTCTATAGGAAATATGCTAATAATCTGATTAAAAATGGGAAAAAAAGTCTGAATAGGCATTTCTGAACAGAAGACATACAAAAGGCAAACAGGCATATGAAAAGGTGCTCAATGTCCTTGATCATCAGAGACCGCAAATCAAAACTACAGTGAGGTATTATCTCATTCCAGTTAAAATGGCTTTTATCTAAAATCAGCCAATAACAAATTCTGACAAGGTTGTGGAGAAAAGGGAACTCTGATACACTGTTGGTAGGAATGTAAATTAGCACAACCCCTAGAGAGAACCGTTTAGAAGTTCACCAGAAAACTAAAATTATAGCTACCATATGATCCAGCTTCTAGATATATACATCCCACTCCTAGGTATATACCCAAAAGAATGGAAATCAGTATATTCAAGTGATGTCTATACTCCCATGTTTATTGCAGGCCTTTTCCCAACAGCTGAGATTTGGAAGCAACTAAGTCTCCATAAACAGATAAACAGATGGACAGATAAACAACAGACAAAGAAAATGTAGTATATATTACACCATGAAATACTACTGCCATAAAACAGAATGAGATCCTGTTACTTTCAACAACACAGAGGGAACTAGAGGTCATTATGTTAACTGAAATAAGTCAGGCACAGAAAGGTAAACTTCACATGTTACCACTTATTTGTGAGAGCTAAAAATTGAAATAATTGAACTCATGGGATACAGAGGAAAAGGATCGTTAACAGAGAATGGGAAGTGTAGTGGGGTCGGGGGTGGGGGCAGGATTGAGAGGAAGTGAAGATGGTTAATGGGTACACAAGTAGTCTGAAAGAATGAATAGGATCTAGCATGTCGTAGCATAGCAGGTGGACTATAGTAAAAAATAATGTAACTGCACACTTTAAAATTACTAAAAGAGCATAATTGAACTATTTGTATCACAAAGAATAAATGCTTGTGGTCATGGATTCCCGATTTGTCCTGATGCGATTATTACACTTTGCATACATATATCAAAATATCTTGTGTGGCCCTTAAGTATATATACCTACCATGTACCCACAAAAGTTAAATACGTAAAAATTTGTGCTAGTTGGTTTCAGTTTCTGAGACTAAGTTTACATTCTTGTCTTTTTTGGTCATAGGCATGGCCTTTCTAGAAATTTCTCTGATTGGGACCTTGATTTGTTTTAGTCTCCTGGTTTCTTTAGGAAATCTACTTCTGCACTTTAAATGTTCTAGCTTAGTTCGCTAACTTCTTACCTCTGATTGATTCAATACTGGCACATGGCAATATACTTGGAGAATATCTTTATTTCCTAAGCCCGGAAAAATCAGGAAGATTCCCCTCTGCCTTTGAGAAACTTTCTGCCTCATTTTCCAGCCACCTGCACTGCACCAGAATTAAGAAAATGTCTCGTATTGAATCTTGGCTATGAGTTCCAGTTTTTTAAATTGTCCAATTTGCCATATTAGCCAGCAGCAAAGAGCCACAGAAAGTTTTGCTGATTTTCCTTTTAGCAGGGGCATTCTGCCTAGGGTAGTTCGCAACCTGAGAAAGTTGGATACATTTGGAACACACAGAATAGGTGTACTCCCAGGAAAGTAATAAAGGGAGATAATCAACTCATCCCAGAAAGTGCCTCCCACATCTTTTAAAAAATATATTTTAGTTCACTTACTTATCCTTGCTTTCACATCTCTGATTTCTTTTAAAATATGTTTTGTAATTTATCAGGCTGTTTCTAATAGTTGTGGTGGTAATATTGGCCTGCAACTGCCAACATCTTATTCAGAAGCAGAAGTCAGATCATAGGGATTGTGGTGTGTTTTTTCAATTAAATAGTTTAAAATTATTTATTTTTAGCCAGTTTCCTACCTGATAATCTTGTTTTTGAAAACCTCTTGCTTTTCCAATAAACATTCTCTTTTTATAATTTACTTTTATCCACATGCTTTTTAAACATGAAAGTAGATGCTGAGCTGAGAAAACATGGCAGATAAGAGACAGGACTATTGTGCAGTTCCCACTTGGACAGACAGAAGAGTTTGTGGAGACTCATGTTGTGAGCCTGTGCTCCAAAAACCACTGTGGGAACATACCAGGAAAACCAAAAGAACTCACAGAGGCTTTGAAATAAGAAGCTTGCTGCTGCAAGCTCTGTGAGACAGTCAAAAAACTATAAGTTCCCAAAGTGTGAGAGGGGGAAAAAAATCTGACTGTGAACAAACATCCCCACTGGATAACCTAAAAATCCAGATCATGGGTGAAGGATTTAATCCTAGAGCTGAAATGGATTTAGGGAGATGAGTAAAATATAAAAGTAGAAGTAGGAGGCAGTGCAAAGAGCCCTGTAGGCACTCCCCGTCCTAAGCTCTAGCCCAGGGAAGCTATCCCTGGCTTTATCTCATAGCAGTCTTCAGGGAAGGCAACCAGTGGAATTATGGAGGGGCCACAGGATGAAGGAAGCTTCTTGCTGAACTTTGCATCAATTATGACTTGAGCATTATTTTTTTCTGAGCAGAATCTGGGGGAAAATGGGAAGTGCAAACATGATTGCAGAAGACGCAGCCAACAGTGAAGGCAGGCAGAGAGGAATGAGGACTGAGAGCCCTGCCTGCTTTCTTACCAGGGAAGCAGGTAGCCTGGAGCAAGATCTCAGTCCTGCTCGCAGGTTGCCTGGATATAAACATTGTGCTGTTAGCAGGGCACAGCAGCAGGAGTGAGACTGGCCTTGCTGGCTGTGTGTTTGCTGAGTGAGGCCTGTCACTGCCAGCTTTCAACCACTTCCATGGCAACCTGTATGAAACAGCTGAGGCAGCCATAATCCCCTGAGAAGCATAACCGTATTAGCCTGAGAACCCACTCCCACCCACAGTGGCTACAGCAAGCCCTGCATAAAAAGAGTCTGAGCTCAGATCTGCCTTAACCCTGCCCCAACTGATGGTGTTGCCCTACCTGCCCAGGCAGCAGAAGAAAAAATACATAAACTCTTAAGTGCTCTATTGCCCTGCCCATCACCCGAGAAATCTGAATACTTATCCTGGTCAATATAGGGCAAGATATTGTCCCCCTTCTACCGCCTCAGCTGGTGCTCTTCTGAAAGCACCATCTTATGGCTGGAGGCCAATCCACTCAAGTCATTACAGCAACTCATAACAGAATAACCCTGCTCCAAAGAATGAGAAAACAACAGCTAATTTCACTGCATGCAACATTCTGGCCAGTCATAGGTCCTGATTCTGTCTACAGCACAATTTCACTCCTTGCACTTTTATTTAGTGCACTGGTATTCTTGAAACAACATTTAAGAATACCAGTGCACTAAATAAAACTACAAGCAAGGACTCCCACAGAGTCCATTTCACTCCCCTGCCAGCTTCACTGGAACAGGTGCTAGTATCAGTGTCTGGGAGACCTGAAGACAGATCACATCACAGGACTCCTCGCAGACATTTCCCACCACCAGCCCAGAGGCTGGTAGCCTCTTTGGGTGGTTACAACCAGAAGTGCAATAACAATTACTGCAATTGGGCTCTCAGGAAATCCCTTTTCTATGGGAAGGAGGAGAACACTACATCAAGGAATCACCACATAGGACAAAATAATCTGAATAGCGGCACTTGAGTTCCAGGTCTTTCCACTGAAATAGTCTGCCCATATGAGAAGGAACAAGAAATGTAATTCTGGTAATAGAAAAGACAAGGTTTTCTAAGACCCCCAAAAGATCACACTAGCTCTCCAGCAATGGACCCAAGTCAAGAAGAAATCTCTCAATTGCCAGATAAAAAATTCAGAAGGCTGATTATTAAGCTACTCAAGGAGGTACCAGGAAAAGGTGAAATACAACTTAAAGAAATTGGAAAAACAATCCAGGATATGGATGAAAATATCTCCAGAAAAAGAGATATCATAAAGAAAATATAATCACAGCTTCTGGAAATAAAAGACAAACCTAGACATAATATAAAATACACTGGAAAGTTTTAACAATAGAATCAAACAAGTAGAAAAAATAACTTAAAAAATAAACACAGCCTTCAAGAAACTTGAGATAGTGTTAAATGATCAAATATAAGAATAATTGGTGTTCCTGAGGAAGAAGTGAAATCCTAAAGTTTTGAAATTTTATTTGAGGAAATAATCAAGAAAAATTCCCCTGATCTTGCTAGAGATCCAGACATCCAAATACAAGAAGCTCAAACAACACCTGGGAAATTCATCACAAAAAGATTATAACCTCAGCACTTAGTCATCAGGTTATCTAAAGTCAAGACAAAGGAAAGAATCTTAAGAAATGTGAAGCAAAAGCATCAGGTAAGTTATAAATCTATCAGATTAATGATAAATTTCTCAGCAGAAAACCTGCAAGCCAGAAGGAATTGGGGTTCTATGGTTATCCACCTTAAACAAAATAATTATCAGCCAAGAATTTTGTATTCCACAAAATTAAGCTTCGTAAATGAAAGAAAGATAAAGTCTTTTTCAGACAAACAAATGCTGAGAGAATTCACCACTACCAAGCGAGCACTACTAGAAATGCTAAAAGAGGTGGAACATTATGCAGCCATCAAAAACGATAGTTTGGGTCCTTTGTAGGGACATGGATGAACCTGGAAACCATCATTCTCAGCAAACTGACAGAAGAGTAGAACACCCCATGTTCTCACTCATAGGCGGGTGTTGAACAATGAGAACACATGGACACAGGGAGGGGAGCACTACACACTGGGGTCAGTTGGGGGGAAATAGGGGAGGGACGGTGGGGGGTGGGAAGCTGGGGAGAGATAGCAAGGGGAGAAATGCCAGATGTAGGTGATGGGGAGGAAGGCAGCAAATCACACTGCCACGTGTGTTCCTATGCAATAATTTTGCATGTTCTTCACATGTACCCCAAAACCTAAAATGCAATAAAATAAATAAATGGGAAAAAAAAACTTGAAACAAAAACTCAAAATATACCAAAATAGAGCCCCCTTAAAGTAAAAATCTCACAGGGCCTGTAAAACAATTGCACAATTAAAAAAAAAATAGAAAAGGTATTCAGGCAACAGCTAGCATGATGTATAGAACAGCGCCTCACGACTCAATACTAATGTTGAATGTAAATAACATAATGATCCACTTAAAATTTGCAAAATGGTAGAATGGATAAAATTCTACCAACCAAGTATCTTCTGCCTTCACGATACTCACCTAACACATAAGGAATCACATACACTTAAGGTAAAGAAGTAGAAAAAGACATTTCATAAAAATGGAAAACAAAAGTGAGCAGAAATAGCTCTTCTTATATCAGACAGAACAGATTTTTAAAGCAACAACAGTTAAAAAGGACAAAGAGGGACATTATATAATGATAGAAAGATTAATACAGCAGGAAAATATTGCAATACTAAATATGTATGCACTGAACACTGGAGGTCCCAATTTTGAAAACAGTTATTACTAAACCTAAGAAATGAGATAGATGGCAACACAGTAGTGGGGAACTTTAATACTCCATTGTCAACACAAGAAAAGTCATCAAGACAGAAAGTCAACAAAGAAATAATGAACTTAAACAATACCCTAGAAAAAAATGAACTTAACAGATGTTTATAGAATATTCTACACAACAGCTGCAGAATATACATTTTTTTCATTAGGAAATGAGAAATTCTTTTCATCAGCACATGGAACACTCTTCAAGATAGATCATAGGATAGGCCACAAAAGAAGTCTCAATAAATTTAAGAAATTCAAAATTATATCAAGTATTCTCTCAGACTACAGTGCAATAAAATTGGAAATTAACTACAAAAGGAACCCTCACATCTACAAATACAAGGAAATTAAATAATCTGCTCCTCGATAATCTTTGGGTCAACAATGAAATCAAGATGACAATTAAGGAATTATTTGAACTGAATGATAATACTAACACAATCTATCAAAATTTCTGGGATACAGCAAAAGTGTTACTAAGAGGAAACTTCATAGCATTAAACACCCACATCAAAAAGTCTGAAAGAGTACAAATAGACAATCTAAGTGGACACCTCAAGGAATTAGAAAAAACAAGAACAAACCAAACCTAAACACACAGAATAAAATAAATAACAAAGATCAGACCATAGCTAAGCAAAATTAAAACAGAAAAATACAAAAGATGAACTAGGGAGGAGGATCCAAGATGGCCGAATAGGAACACCTCCGGAGTGCAGTTCTCGGCAATAACAGCAGAGGGTGAGTGCCCATCACATTTCCAAACAAATTTTCACTGCCCACAGACCAGGAGACTTTGGTCCAAAAACGCCACAAGTTTTCAGCATGGGGGTTTAAGCTGGTACCGGGTTGGCTCAGAAACTCACACAAATCTGGGAGGCTGTTTAACTGGCTCCTGGAACACCTGGGAGACAGAGCTGCCCATTTAACTGAAATGAAGGGGGCAGAGACGGGTAGCCAGGGAACCAGGTAACCTGGCTCGGCGGGTACCCGCAAAACAAGCAATCAGAAAAGCTCTGGATTGAGAGTTTTGCAGCAAAAGCACAGCTAGACACAGGATGGTCCAGCTCAGTGCGGGAAAGGCCGATCACCACTACTGAGGCAGTTCACACAGCAGCTGGGCAGAACCTGTGGCAGCTCAGCCACACGTCTGCTGGCAGGCTGTACTAGACTTCTCCGTGTGGGGCAGGGCATCTATGAAAAAAGGCAGCAGAACCTCAGGAACTTATAAAGTTGACCTTCCTAGGACAGAGCACCTGGGAAAAGATGTGGTTATGAGTTTCGCTGCAGTGGACTTAAATGGAGCTCCCAGCACAGCACTTGAGCTCCTATAAGAGAGAGACTCTCTCGTCAAGCAGCTCCCCGACCCTCGTATACCCAAAGAGACACCTCATAAAGGAGAGCTCGGCCGACTTCTGGCAGGTACCCTTCCAGCAGCAACCCTTACTGTTCTGTAGCCCTCACGTGTGATCCCCAGACAAGCAGAGTCTGGAGTGGAACTCCAGCAGTCCTGCCGCAGAGGGGCCTGTTAGAAGGTTTATTATTTTGCATATGTATTTCCAGTTGATACAGCAATATTTGTTGAAAAATTCCTTTTTATTAAATTATTGAGTCTTTGTCAAAAGAAGCAATAAATTATATTCCTATAGGCCTATTTCTCAGCTATCTATTCTATTCTGTTGCTGTGTATGTTTATCTTTTTTCCAATACAACACGGTTTTAATTATTACAGTTTTATATTAAGTCCTGAAATTGCATAGTATGAGCCCTTTAGCTATTTTATTATTTTTCTGTGTTGTTTTAGCTATTGTAGTTTATTTGTTTTGCCATGTATATTTTAGAATCAGATTCTGATATCCGAATAAAAGCTTGCTGGGATTATGATAGGAATATCTTTAAGTGCATATAGCAAATGAGAAAGAATGGACATCTTAACAATATTCCACCTTCTGATTCATGAACATGGAAAATATGTTTTTCATCTCTATTGATTTAGATATTTGATTTCTTTCACTAGTGCTGTATGACTTTCAGTGCATTCTCCACATATTGTGTTGTTTATACCCAAGTGCTCAATTTTATTTAATACTATTGTAAGTGATGTCATTTAAAAACTTCAAATTTCAACTATTTATTGCTGCAATATAATATGACTGATTTCTGTATATTTTCCTTGTATTATGAGACCTTGCTAACTTCACTTACGAGATGTAAGAACTTTTTGTACATTTTGTATTTTGACTGTCATGTCCTCTGAAAATAGAGGCAGTTTTGTTTCTTACTATGCCCTCTATATGTCAATTCTTTCTTTATTTTGTCTTATTTTGCAAGCTAAGTTCCCCAATTTGATGCAAATAGGAGTAGTGAAAGCAGATACTTGTCTTGATCCTAATATTAGAATAGCATTCATTCTTTCACCATTATGTATAGATGTTAGCTGTAGATATGTTAAATGTTATTTAATAAGCTGTTCCCATCTCATTGCATTTAACTTTAAGTGAAATCTTAATCTGTGTAAACTTTCCTCTTTTGCTCAAATTAAATAACAAAAGGAGTTCTAATCATATATGTGTGTGGGGTTCAAGTGATTCTCCTGCCTCAGCCTCCAGAGTAGCTGTCACTACAGTTGTGCACCACCATGCCCAGCTAATTTTTTGTATTTTTAGTAGAGACGGGGTTTCACTGTGTTAGACAGGATGGTCTCCATCTCCTGACCTCATGATCCTCCTGATTCGGCCTCCCAAAGTGCTGGGATGACAGGCATGAGCCACCATGCCAGGCCTCTAATCATATTTTAAACGTTGAAGCAGCTATTTCTAGTTATGTAATTAAAATTTTCCATAAACCTGTTGCACTACATTCTCACCAAAGTTTGATCTTGTCAGGTTTGTGTGTGTTTGTCTTGTTGCTACTCTTATACTTGTGTAGTGCATTGTGGTTTCAATTTGCATTCCCCTAATACCTAATGGTTTTGAGCATTTTTTTCATATGTTTCCACATATCTCTATTTATTAAGGAGAATAACATAATCTACTTAATAAAAAGCATCTGATAAAACTGCACCACCAGTAAGTAAAACAATTCTTTACATGCAGTTCCTGTTTAGGAAGTTATGATGTAGGGTTAAGGACTTAAGTTATACCATCCCCTACAATTCATTCAGAACTTTTAGTCTGAGTACATATTGCTTCCTACACATTTAATTTGTGTATTTCTTTCTCTTTCCTATTTGCAGTTTTCTGTTTTTTAAATGTAACTGGTTAAAATGGTCAAGTATTGATATTTGATCAGAGAATCTAGAAGTGGAGATGAAAAAGATCTATTGAGTTTTTCTCATTCCACCGTGGAAATGCATATACCACCCAACAAGAATATGTTCCATCAACGTAAAGCTATAGTTGGGTCTATTATTCCCTGCAGAAAGAATGTCGTAAGTGCTTTTCTTATTTAGAAAAACGTATTTCTCCACATGTATTACTATTTCATCCTATCACGCTTTTGCATTTGGGAAGCAAATTGAAAAGAGAGATAAATTCCTTAGCAAATGTTTCTTTCAGGATCATTTCTTTAAATAACTTTCATTGTAAAGAAGTCATTAAGACTATCACAGAATGTTTTAATTTCTCTGTTATATGAACTTATTATTATTGGGTGTTTAGAAAAATCTCAAATAGAACAATCTCTGCAGGCAGGTTTGTAAGAAACTAATGAATAGTAATACATGAAGCAAATAAATGGAAGTAAGGATAGGTCAGAGATGTTTGCGAGAGAAATTACATCTAGAATGAATTTAAGTGGGCAGAAACTTCTAGTTATCTCTAGGTGAATTGATCTTTATGAAATGTTTGCTATGTGAAGCTTTATTTGAAAAGACAGTTCTCCAATTCACAGGAAGGAATAACTTTAGGAATAGGCTAAGTGGCTGAGGTATAAAATCAAGTGTACCAACGGCAAGTACATTAATCTGCAGTTCTAGAATGTGGTCAGATCAGTGTACCATATCTATCTACATAATTTGACAGACTACAGCTGCATCTCCTGGTGGAATCCTTTCACATGAATCCAGACAAACAAGAAGCAGATACACGCATCATAGTCAGTTTACCACAGGACTACTGACTAGACCTTGTTCAAGACCATTTCTTTTTTTAATTATACTTTAAGTCAGAACGTAAAGGGTAGATGTGCAGATCTTGCAGAATTGTTACATAGGTATACATATGCCATGATGGTTTGCTGCCTCCATTCCGCCTTCACCTACATTAGGTATTTCTCCTAATGTTATCCCTCCCCAAACTCCCCACCCCATACTATTGCTCCCCTAAGCCCCCGACCCCCCAACAAACTCCAGTGTGGGATGTTCCCCTCCCTGTGACACAAGAACAGAAAGCCAAACACCACATGTTCTCACTCATAAGTGGGTGTTGAACAGTGAAAACACAGGGACACAGGGAAGATCATTTCTTTCTCCTTGCCTGTGACTTAATAATAGTCACATAGCTTAATTAATTAGTTATAATAATTAAATCCATTAAGTGGAATGGCAAGTTTATTTTCTTATTATCCATAATATTTGAAAGCATTCAAGATCCTTTATGTGTTACCACTCTATAAGGTAACAATGACGTTAGTGAAATTTATATAGCCAATTAGGGTGACATGGCCAGTTATATGAAATCATATCCTCACTGTTCTGTATGTAACAAGGCTACTATGTGAATAAAGATGGTTTCAGAATGTCTGAAATGCCTCCCAGCTCTCTTCTTCTTCATGCTTTATACCACAACCTTTTTCCCAGTTAACAACTCAATGTTAAATATGCATTATATGTATATACATACATAATCTTCTCATTTGGTAAAAACACTATATCTTCTTTTCTTTTTAACTAACACAAAATGACCATGTATAATCTTAAAATCCTGCTTGTTACACCTGTAGTATAATTTTATAACTAAAATTATGTACATGTATATAATTATGTATATGTACAAAAAAGGCATGTTTTTCTTGAAAAATAACACATATGATGGTAGACGGTAAATTGCTTAGCCTAGAAAATAAAACTAAAATGATGAATTTTAGTTTTTTAGGATTTTTTAGAACTGTATGGAATTTGGTTTCATATTCATACAAGAAACTTTCATTGAATCGAAAGATGAAAAATGTCTTCCATGGGAGATATAATCAGTGCACTGACAGCTTTGATATGTAGCAGCTGAATTAGTCCATCAGATGAACCAAATGCGTAAGCATTACTACCTTTGTAATACAATGGTAAAAATCCAGTTAATATTGAACAAAGACCTATATTTATAAATATGCAGCTTAAATTAATTAATTTAGTCTTAGTGAATAATGAAATAATTTTTATAAATTTTTTAAAAACTGTATTTAATTTTATCTATATGATGATAAGAGTAACCACAAATTTAAAAATGTTACGTTATTAAAACATATAATTCATAAATATGTATTTCTTTTAGGACATTTTAATGCTATTGTAGCTGAGAATATGCCTTGTGAAATACACACAGAGAGACTCACAAATTAAGAAAAAGAAATTCGAAGACAGCAATATTACACATCAGTTATTCTACTCTGGAGGAATCATGAGAATCATATTTGTCTCAGCAATTTTCTTAAATTGCTTTTGTTTTTTTAATTTCCTTAATGAAACTATTAAAAATACCATTTAGATATTCTCAACAACATCAGTGATAGAAACAATATATTTTATATTCTGGGAAAAGAGAAATATAGTAAACACTTTTATATTATGTACAGTAAATTTTAATGTAAATTTCAGCAATTATAGCATGAGAAAATTTGAAGACATAAGGGATTGATGTCCAAAGTAGAAATGGTCAAGATAAAAAGACAAATGGATTCCTAAACTCTAGGTTTATTATACTGCCCAGAAATTATTAAAGGCCTAAAGCTGAAGAAATCAATGGTGCTAAATATCTCACATTCTAAAGCAGTGATTTTCATAACATTATTGTGTGTCGGAATCACCTTCAGGGATTGCCAAAATATACATTTCTTGGCCCCACCTCTGGGTTCCAGTTGAGTACATCGGAAGAGACGCCTGAGCGTTGGCATTTCCCACAAGTTTACAAGTTATGCAGATGATGCTGCACCAGAACCACACTTTAAGAACCACTGTTGCAAAGAGAGCTGATATTTGGTGCTGAACACATTCCTCAGGGCTTAAGAGTTGACCAAGCCTGTTATATTATCACTTGTCATTGACTCCAAATTCTGTCTCCCGATTTGTATAAGAAAAATTAGCACATGAGAAATAAATAGTTGTTAGTTTCAATAGCTTTTGAGAAGTGTCAAGGTGATTGTGAAAACCAACTCTGTCCTTATTGTGGTTATCGTTCCATCTAAGAACTCACACAATCCAGCCAGGATTTTCAAATCTACCAAACACAGGTTATTAATGATTGGTGTTAGACATGAAAGCAGTGACAATCCACAGATAAATGATTACGATAGTACTGGATATCACTTCCTTTTTTCTTCCATCCTTCATATTTCTGCACACTGGAGAAACTTAGTCTTCCTAAGGAAATGGTTGCCTCGGGGCCAGATGGCTGTTCAAACTTGTGATTTCAGGGTGTTGGAGAGGAGATAAGATTAAAATGTGGCATTCACAAGTTTCTGAACCTGTTACAAGTTTCTGAGCCTGTAAAATGGAAATAATTGTAAATTATATGGCCATTAAGTTTAAATAAGATAATTCACATAAATTGCTTAACATGGAGTTGACACTCAATGAATGTTAGTTCTTCATTAGCTATATGTAATGAGATGTCATAGACACTTTCCAGATCATGTGTTAACATGTTGACATTATTGTTCAGTGAAACAATGTAACATCCTCAATAACATTATTCTGGAATTAAACATCCTGGGTTCAAATCTTATTTTTACAATTTATAGCTGTGTCACTCCACCTTTTTCAGGCTCAGGGTTTTATCAATAAATTGAGGATAATAGTTCTTACCTCATAGGGCTATTGTGAAAATTAGATGTAATAATCTTGGTAGATCTTTTAGATAGCACAACTATCTTTTAGTATAGCTAGTGCTAATAAATGTTGGCCTTTAGCAGTGTAATGTTAGAAAGATGATGCCAGAGGCATCTGGTAGATGAATGGGGACAGACTCTAAGCAATCATTTCGTAATAGTCACTAAGAGCCTTCACAATAGCAGTACAAATTAAAATGAAGATAAAGTGCCACATTCATGAGAAATTACAAAAGATGAATTAGTAAAACTTTGTACTTGATTGTAATACAAAAGTTATTAGAAATAATGTTTAGGCAGGTAAACAGAGTAAAGGTTTTTGGTAAAAACTAACAGAATGGACCTAGGGAGGGGAGCATCACACACTGGGGTCTGTTGGGTTGGCTAGGGGAGGGACAGTGGGGGGTTGCGAGGTTGGGGAGGGATAACATGGAGAGAAATGCCAGATATAGGTGACGGGGGGATGGAGGCAGCAAACCACCTTGCCATGTATGTACCTATGCAACAATCCTGCATGTTCCGCACATGTACTCCAGAACCTAAAGTACAATTAAAAAGATAGTGGCATCATCCTAGGTGAATTTTACAGAATAATCTGCATTATTATGCCGTCTTGGAACAGTCGTAAGAATTGTGTAAAATATATAACTTTGATGTTTATGACAAGTGTAAGTTGTGTTTTTTTTTTTTTTTTTTTTTTGAGACAGTCTCGATCTGTCGCCAGGCTGAAGTTCAGTGGCACAATCTCGGCTCAATGCAATCCCCACCTCCCGTGTTCAAGCGATTCTTCTGCCTCAGCGTCCTGAGCAGGTAGGATTACAGGCACGCACCACTACACCCAGCTAACTTTTTGTATTTTTAGTAGAGATGTTGGCCAGGTTGGCCTTGATCTCCTGACCTAGTGATCCACTCGCTAGGCCTCCCAAAATGTTGGGGTTACAGGCATGACCCACTGCACCCGGCCACAGGGGTAAGATTTTAAAAAATCGAATAAACATTTAAAACATGAAAAAAAAAAAAAAAAAAACTAACAGAAAAGTGACATAAAAAGCCAAGCCACACGCCTGTAATCCCAGCACTTTGGGAGGCCTAGGCGGGTGGATCACAAGGTCAAGAGATAGAGACCATCCTGGCCAACATGGTGAAACCCCGTCTCTACTAAAAATACAAAAAAGTAGCTGGGCATGGTGGTGCATGCCTGTAATCCCAGCTACTCAGGAGGCTGAGGCAGGAGAATTGCCTGAACCCAGGAGACGGAGGTTGCGGTGAGCCGAGATCGCGCCATTGCACTCCAGCCTGGGTAACAAGAATGAAACTCCGTCTCAAGGAAAAAAAAAAAAAGAAAAAAAAGCCAAGCCAGCAAGCCTTAATATACAAATGCTGGCAAATAGAAACTGGGTGTATCCAACATGGCGATTTCTGCTCTCTTCTCCTTGTCACCACCTGTGTCAAGTGTCATGGCCGACTCGAAATAACACCATGTTCACGAAACATTATGGCAATCCACATTTCCATATTAAAAAGCTAAGGGGGAAGGGTCAGGTGCTTCACGGGCTGTGTAAATAACACACCTGGTGAAAGCAACCCCCTGAGCCCTATGTAAACCAGACACTCCCTCCTGCAGCCTCCCAATATAACCAAAGAATTTTTCATCACACACGAGGTTGCTTTTTGTGTCAAGCCCTCCTTCCTCTGTCTCTATTCAGAAAAGCTGTTTTCCTCTTTCTTGCCTATTAAACTTTTTGCTCCTTAAAACCACTCCACATATATCTGTGTTGTTAATCCTAGCGGCTCAAAAGAAAAACCCTGGTGTTCCTCCAGTCATCAAAGCCATATCAATTGGACAGATATAGAGAATAAAGAAGAATAAGTAGTAAAATATGATCCTAAGATCTTGATTTAGTTCAACTTTAGTGTGGTGTTGGCAAAAATAGATTAAGGTATGATAATTTTGTGTGAGTGTGTGTGTGTGTGTGTGTGTCCATCCATCTCTGTGTTTATAAAGGAAATACAGTGAGCATAGTTTGTTACCTGAAAGCCTGAGGCAACTTTTCCAAAATGGATTGAAGTAAAATATTCTGGCTGCTGCTTTTCAGGACAGCTGCATAGACATAATGGTTGAAGTGGTGAAGTAGCTGCCAAATTTATAGTTTGTTGTTTACAAATGTTTAAGTATATGAGAAATCAAACACACCTGCAGAAATTCCTAAAATGAACACTGTCCCTATGTCTTCTAGATTTGTTCTTACCCACGTCGAAGCCTTTTTTTTTTTTGGCCTTTGGTAGATACCCAGGATCGAGATATTTTGTTTCCCTTCACCTCCACCTCAACTCAAATTCATAGAACTGAAGTTTCAGTCACTTAGTGCTTAGATGCCCATTTAACATTTAACAAACAAACTCATACTGTGATAGCACCCAGGTTACTATTTGGATTTTAACAAGTACAGCATATCCTGGAAATTATACCCTTAAGCCTGCAATGTGATTTCAATGAAATTTCAGACCTTACTGCAGACAAATTAGAATGAGGGATACATTTGATAGAAAGAATTTATAATCTATCAAATTATATCAAGTAACAGCTATGAATAAATGCTTCTTGTACTTTAACACAACTACCAGGAAAAATATCTAATATATTTCATGTAGTTAAATAACCAATTGCATTTCAATTTGCTTACCCATGAAATGCAGGTAACATTAGTGTCTATATCATAACTTTGCTATGAAGGTGAAATGAGGTAATACGTACGAAAAGATTAGTACTTAAATAAGGTAAGTACTTGACACATATCAACTATTATTTTGTACAAGATGGTGTTGTTGTTAAAAAGTATATGTGGAAAGAGAATAGCATGCCTCAAAGTAAAATTATATTAAATAGTAGAACATTTCATTTTATGCATGATAAGTTGACATGCTAAATAGAAAAATACCTTACCTAGTTTGATTTTTTATATAAGCTCAAAGTTATTCTAAAATTGCATAATTTTTGTTTTTTTGCTATGTAATTATTAAAAAGTAGTTAAAAGAAAAATACTGGGTTTTTAGTAGATGATACAAAAATTGTATGCAAGGTAGATTTTTAGCTAGGAGAGCTTTAGATATGCAGCCAACTAATTTATGTTCATATATTTTTACCTGCCTTTTTCTTATTTTTTGTTCCAATATTTTTTCAGTGTATACATAACAGGGTGTCTACTCTGTAGCTCATAAATAAAAGAATGTCACAAATAATTAAGTCTGCGTTTTAGAGTTAATTTCCCATTTCAAGCATATATGGTTAACTGTTGGTGGCGACATTTGTCTCATTTTATGAAATGAAAGAGCAAATTGAAGCAATATTATGAAGCCTTTTAGTCCCTGTAAAAATATTTCTAATAACTTGATAATACTAAGTATATGGAATTATGAAACAACATTTTTTTTCTTCAGATAATTGTGTTCACATTTGACTAGACAGATGGAACAGACATGTTTGGGGTTAGGATCAGAATTTTTGAAGTGAGGCCGCCAGGTAGTCATGGTTTTGACTTAGTGTATTTGATTTCAGACATGAATTTCTTATACCTCTGATTGATGGATATTTTCTTCAATCTCTTAATTCCCCAAATGAGTAGCTCAAAATGTATTGCTCTTTTTGATTCAGGATTCAAAAATCCTGAATTTTGGCCAGAAAATGCATAGATAAAGATACTATGATTTAAAAGGTAAAATATTTATGTCTATTCATTTATCATAGTATTTAAATAGTACTTATTCCAAATAAGAAAACTAAAAATACATGATTAGGAAAATCTGTTCTGTCTGTAAACTATTCCGGCATTCCTCACTTATTGTCTACTAAAATCAATCTTTTGGAATAGAGGGAGCAGAGAGCTACTTAGGATGGTTATTTAAAAAAAAAAAACTATATTACTCTAACATAGTTATTATATTTAATGTGTTTGATATTCCTAAATCATTCACAATATTGACAATCTCATATCATTGATAAGTCAGACAGATGGATAATCTAAGTATACTAAGCTTTAACCATTCAGAATAACAATTGCAATTTTTAACTACTTTTTAAGGATTACATAGCAAAAAACAGAAACTAAAACTACACGATTTTAGAATAAGTTTGAGCTTATATAAAAATCAAACTGGGTAAGATCTTTTCCTATGTTAGCATGTCAACTCATCATGCATAGAATGAAATGTTCTACTACTTAATATGATTTTACTTTGAGGCATGTTATTCTCTTTTCACATACACTTTTTAACAATAACCCCATCTTGTACAAAATAATAGTTGATATGTGTTAAGTACTTACCCTGTTTAATGCACTAACCTTTTTGTATATATTACCTCACTTCACCTTCACAGCAACGTTATGATATAGGCACTAATGTTATCTTCATTTCACAGTTGAGAAAATTGAAGTCCAAAGTTGTTAGGTAATTTAACCAACATGCAGTTAGTGTATATATAAGGAAGATTTTTGAAACGTTAATATGCAAGGGAGTTGGTTGGAAGGTTAAGATACATATTTAAATTAGAGATTGGTCTTTTAGTGCAAATGAATTTGCTCTTTTTGTGTGTTCAGGGGGCACATCCCACTTTTTCAACATCTGGATTTTACTAATACTGCCAATATCACTGTATTTAAGGGCTGGAGTTACTTTTTAAATTTATTTGTTTTATAGACTAAGTATTTCTTTTTCCCAGACTCCTTACCATTCCTACTTTTCCAGAGAAAATGATTTTCTATATCTGTTTCTTATACTGGTAAACATTAATCTCTTTGTAAAAGATAGCATGCCTGAAATATTGAATTGACTTCACCATGACTCAATCATTTGTTTAAATAAGAGCTTTGTTTCTGAACATTTAGCCATCAGAAAGAGTTGTTTCTTTATTTGGAGCCTGTGACTTGTTTGCATGTTATGTACGAATTGTAGCGATTTCTGTAGTACAGAGGCACAGTGTCTTCAGAATATGTTTTTCTCTGCTGATGCAAATATGATTTTGTTCCGGAGAAAATGAAGCAACTGGCATGCTTACAAGCATTCTCAATTCAGGTTAGATAACCCATATGCTATTTTGTGCATAGCAAGTTTATAAAAGTTTACAAACCGTAGGTATCAAAGGCTTCTTCCAAGAGAATTTCTACTCAAGTGTGGAAAACATTAATCATACTGAGGAGGGGAGGCTCTCAGAGTGAAACCAACTGAAAAGTTCACTTAAAGCTCGTCATCTTCTGAGAGCAGAACCTCAAGAACAGTATTTCTGTCTATTGCTTTAGCTATCTCTTCGCAGATTTAACACCCTAAAATATATTTTCTTTACAAGTCATCTTTTATTATCTAAGAAAGACTATTGAAATGTGTACATTTTTCATTGTAAGTATCTGTCTTCTGAGGTAAAAAAACAAAAATATGTATATATGGTAAAAGCTTTTAGTAAAGGTAGGGGTTTTAGACTTATCACACATAATACTTTTCTACTTTCTTGTTTTAACCATAAACACAAAACACACAGCATCTATATTCACATCATGGTTATAAACAAGTGTCATCTTTACTACTACTGTTTTTGATATTTTAGATGGTTTAAACCCTATTTGCTTAATTGAACCACCCCTTTAAACACAATTTATTTGGGTAGAATGAGTATTTAAGACATCAAAAATTATTTACTGTATCATATTACTCTTTGTCACTCCCTTTCTTTTTGTCCTATTTCTGCTTCCTCCAATTTCTATTTTTTTTTTTTGAGAGGAAGTGTCACTCTGGTCACCTGGGCTGGAGTGCAGTGGCAGGATCATGGCTCACTGCAACCTCCACCTGCCAGCTTCAGGCAATTCTCCTGCCTCAGCCTCCTGAGTAGCTGGGATTACAGGCATGTGCCACCACGCCCAGCTAATTTTTGTATTTTTAGTACAGACGAGGTTTTACCATGTTGGTCAGGCTGGTCTTGAACTCCTGACCTCGTGATCCACCCGCCTCGGCCTCCCAAAGTGCTGGGATTACAGGCGTGAGCCACCGCTCCCAGCCTCTATTTTTATTTTATATGAACAGATTAATAGTTGCACACCCTGGTGCAAATGTTACCCATAAATGCTGCTGGCTCCTCAAGCAAAAACTTCAAAACACTGCCCCTTCATATTTAGTGATTACACCATACATATTTATAAATGGCCCATACTGACTTATGCATGCTGGAATTTCTGCAGATTCTCTGCTTCTGAAGAGTAGGAAAGTGGGTGATCGGCAGGGCTTCTCTTGGTAATTGCACTAGCATGGTCCCATTGCCATTTGCCAGCTTGACATGCAGACCAAAGCTGGAAAAGGAATAAAAGTTTCATAGAATAAATAATTGCCCAGAAATGAGTTCTCATAGTTATGGGGCATACTCACTGTATTTTATGGACTTTTGATTGTTTTATGATCTTTCTACAAATGCAATGAATTTTAGAATCTGATAACAGAATACAGCCAATGTTGTCACTTTTACTCTGGTTTCTTGGGAACCTTTTAATCTTTAGTCACCCCAAATCTCCAGCATTGCTCATGCAAGCTACTTAAATTGTCTTAATAACTCTCATATACAAACTTATGATAATTGAATCTCCTTTTAGGTTGAAGTGTGGTAAAGTCTCCCCTTTAGACATCCTTCTTTTTGATGATAGGTAGATAAGTTTTGGCATTGGTAACTTAAACATCATGAAAATGATCATGATGTCTGGGAATTTGTTCATTTAAAAACCAATTTGAGTAATAATTAGCTTTCTGTTTCACTGCTCTTAATTACTAATTAAATTTATGACTATATCTTATATTCAAAAATGTTGGCCAGGTGTGGTGGCTTACACCTACAATCCCAGCACTTGGGGAGGCCAAGGTGGGCAGATCACCTGAGGTCGGGAGTTTGAGAACAGCCTGACCAATATGGGGAAACTCTGTCTCTACTGAAAATACAAAATTAGCTGGGCATAGTGGCTCATGCTTGTAATCCCAGCTACTTGGGAGGCTGAGGCAGGAGAATCACCTGATCTTGGGAAGTGGAGGTTGCTGTGAGCCGAGATCACACCATTGCACTCCAGCCTGGGCAACAAGAGCAAAACTCAGTATCAAAAAAAGAAAAGAAAAGAAAAATTGGTCTGCTTAAAATATTCAGAATCTTGATTTTGAAAAAATTTAATTGAGAAAATTAGAATGCTATCTTTAACATTTTGTCAATTGTTGACATTTAGACTCAACCAGAAGCAGAAATGATACCTCTGTAATTTTTTTTGCCTGCAAAATGTTGAGATTCATAATTATTTTTAGGCATATCTGATGCTGTCAGTTTAAATGCCAAATACCAGATTCTTCTAGTGACAATGAGCAAAAGCCATCATTGACAACTTTGGTGAGAGGTCCTTCTCCCTCATAGAAAACACCTACTGCTGTCCCTAAATGTCATCTTCTTTTCAGCTTAGGCCACCTGCTGTGCTTCCCAAATGATACCTCTCCCTCAGCAGCCAGACACCTGCAGCTCATACCAACTGCCTCTATTTCCTTCCTCTCCTCAAAGAAGCTATTTGCTAGGAAAAAAAAAGAAATTGACGACATACTTTTTGGCTAGTACATTGCTTGTGTAAAGATGTAACTGCTTGCATGTAATCACTGCATAATGTTTTGATACTCAATGAATTCATTTTTGTCAAAAAGAATGCTTTTTTATAATATAACATAAATATAATAATTAATTTTAATAGAGAAATTCCACATTTTATTTAGTAACTTTTCAAAAGTAAATTTTTATGGATGATTGGCCAAGAAAAAAAGCTACATGCATATGAAGTTCATGAGTATTTAGATGTAGTTTAGAAACAGAAGACACCAGTATCGATGTTACATTTATTCAGAATTAGGTTTCAACAGAAACTTGAGTTACGTTTCTAGTTTAATTCAGAGATGAAAATGTTCATTCATTTAGACTGAGAAAAGGAAAAATTGACTCAACAAAGAGTTTTATCTAATTAGATACTAGGGGAAAGGATGCTAGAGCTTTGCTTGTATTTCTAGATTCATATTATAACGCCACATATGTATTAATTTAACTCACAGTTTTTTAAACTCAATTAAATGGCTTAGTGTATTTGCGTGTCAAATACTGAATGAACTGCTCAGAGGAAGGCACACTTCAGCAGTGTTATTTTACCTTCTTAGTGCTGTTGTTAGCAGTAGTGAATCTGTACAAGTCTGCAGCAACTCGATTCTTGCCTCCTCACAAGAAAGAATTTGGCTGAGGAGCATAAAGCAGAAAGAGAGACTGAGGCAAGTTTTAGAGACAGAGTAAAAGTTTATTTAAAAAGTTTTAGAGCAGGAACATAAGGAAGTAAAGTACACCTTGAAAAGGGCCAAGCTGGCGACTTGAGAAATCAAAGCGCTTTATCTGGCCCTAAACTTGGTGTTTATATACACTGGCATAGTTCCAAGGTTTCCGATTCTTCTCCCTTGATTTTTCCTTGAGATGGGCTGTCCACATGCAGAGTGGCCTGCCAGCACTTGGGAGGGGCTGCATACACAGTGTGTTTACTGCAGCTGTGCATATGGTCATTTGAGGTGATTTTCCTTACCTGTCAAATGTTCCTGGAGGAAGGTCATATAACAGTTAAACTCTGCCATTTTGCATCCTTAGTGCTGTGCTTGAGCTCACTTGCTCAACTCCTGAGATTTTATCAGGAAGCTGCTGATCAGTAGCTTCAGGTGTTTTCTGTCTGTTAGGAGCCTGCTTTTCCTTGACACTGGCTGTGACCAATTATTATTTTAGAGACAGTTTAACAACTGCCTCACCATTACCTGATGGTTGACTGACATTCCTGGGGCTGGGGGCCTGCTTCTATCCTGCTTATGTCTGTCTAACTACCAACTCTAATACTGTAATAAAATTTTAAAACAGTTAAAGATGTTATACATATATATTTTTAACTTAATAAAGTGATGGAAGATAAGAGCTACTTAATACTTCTTTTCTCAAGGTACTTACTGTTCTGTTAACAATTCTGGTTCTTTTCTAGAACTCAGAGCTATTGAATAAATTTATTAGATATTTTAATTAAAATATTAAGATAGATTTTATACTTCTTACCATTTATTTGATTTCATGCTGAGCTTTCATCAATCCAAGCCAAAACTTAATACAAGCTCTGGAGATTGTTGATCAAAAGATGAACTGATCTAGAGCAATTTCTTAGGCCCCAAGGTATTCAACATGTCTGCTTAGATAATGGACAAAGATATTCCAGCTGGATGGATTAGTTCTAATGTCTTCTTTGAGCATGCAAATTTACTTGACAATGACACAGTCCTCTGTTGAGTTTTCCCAGAGGGGTCATGGGCCAGAACAAGGTCCCACATTCCCTACTGCCTAATTAATTCTTCAATTTAGGATTTCCTATTAACTGCCAAAGACTTTAAGAGTTTATCCGTAGGATGGGTAGAAAGCCCTAGTCTGTTTTAAGTGGCCCCTTCCTTGAGATTAATTGGGGTCTTAAGCTAAAAGTTCAGTGGAATATATCAACTATGAAGCAGACTTTCAGCGTTCAGTAGTGTATAGCAGTTGTAGAGTAGACCAAGTGTTTCATCATCTCCATAGTGGAAGAGTGAGACCAGAATATTTTTTTTTTTTTTTTTTTTTTTTTTGAGACAGAGTCTCATTCTGTTGCCCATGCTGGAGTGCAGTGTCAAGATCTTGGCTCACTGCAACCTATGTCTCCCAGATTCAAGTGATTCTCCTGCCTCAGCCTCCCAAGTAACTAAGATTACAGGCACATGCTACCATGCCCGGCTAATTTTTGTATTTTTAGTGGAGACAGGGTTTCATCGTGTTGGCTAGGCTGGTCTTGAACTCCTGACCTCAGGTGATCCACCCACCTCAGCCTCCTAAAATGCTGGGATTACAGGTGTGAGCCACCATGCCCAGCCTCAGAATATTCTTTTTCTGTGTTATGAAGAAAAATCTGGGGGCTCCAGTGTTTCATTTGCCTCATTAATCTAGTTTTTAACCTAATATAATGATATGCTAATTGTTGTAAAAAAAAAAAACACTGAAATTAATCTGAAAGAAAATTGTAAGGCACCAGGTATATTGTGGATGTAATGATTAAAATCTTTGCCAGGAAACTTGTCACAGGATTCGTTTTATGGTGCAGAAAGACACTAAAGCTCTGTTTTGACTTTGGGTACAAGGAGTCATGAAAAATGTGTCTGTAAAAGGTGATTAGACTGGAATGGGGTCCCAAAGGTGACTTCTGAATATTCTTTTTTGTATGCCTTTCAAACTAGAACGGATGACAGGCATCTATCTAGATGACTTATAGGCAGAACTGTCTTACTAGTCTAATGTTGAACCCATAGATAATATTATAGTGTCGATGTAACTGCATAAGATTGAAAATAAGAAAAATGACAGGTAGAACTGATAATACATATAGGTAGCTAGTTGCAATGTATAGAAAAAAGTGTTTTTTTAATATATTAAGAAGTATCTGTCCTCAGAATTTTTAGAAAAAGCGCCTGGGCTCCATGGAAACAGTAAGTTTGAAGCATGCTTTTCTGTACGCAGTTCCTTTGGAGGAAGTTGAAATGATTTTCTAACCGTAACCAAATTTGAGTGAGTTTGCAGATTAGTTGTCTTCTGTCTGGCTATGGATAAAATTATTTTTGGAACTTCTTTAAAATTTATTTGAGTAATAGACCACTATGGAAACTAGTAAAAACGGTAGTTTATCTTAACGCTGTAACATCAGAATTCCATCGAGCTTCTGTTCTTTGCCATCCTTTGCTTACTTCAAAGCAGGAATCGGTAATATAATAATAACATTTTGTTTTTCATGATGGAAAAATTTTACTTTAAGTTTCTATTTTTCTCAAAAATATACTTTCTAATGTCTGTCAATGGAACAAAAAACTTTCAGAAATGATTTTAATTATTTTTCTAATGAAATAACTTTCTTATTTCTTGTCGGAAATTAATTATTAATAGTGTTGCAGCTTATTATGTCTTGATTATGATTTGTAGGTGGAGCTTTAGGAGTTCCACATAAATATCAATATATATTGCACAATAAAGAAAATGTACATTTCTCTGTTTCAGCAATTTGGGATATCTCCTTTTATTTATAAAATAAGGCATTACTATTGAAGCTGTGAAGAAATTTTTTTTATAATTATATGATCATGACATTTTATTTTCGATCAGTAACTATTTATTTAGTAACTGAAACTTTGCTAAGCGCTGTGATATGAAATTTTATTTCATTGCATCAACATAAATATATTAAAATGCTCAATTCCATCTGCCTATGCCTTCCAGACCATATTCATTTTCTCCTTTTCTATAATCCCATAGTGTTTTGGCTCTTTAGTGCAGATTACTGTGGCTTGTTTTCTTAATAATTTAGTGATGAAAGCCTTGAATCACCAAATAAAGCCGGAAAAGAAAATGTACTGTATTCTACATTCGGAATCCTACTTAGTATTTACCTCAATATTATGTATTAGGTTGAAACAGAAAAAAAAATGCTGATTTTATCTGAATATTTTAAATCTACAAATTGAGTTTTATTTAGTAACACCTAATAGTTAATAATCAATAAGTATGTGTTTATTTGTTGACTAGATGAATGAGTTAAAATAGAAATAAACTTTCTTCTGTACATCTTCTCAACAACTTTAAGGCAAAATTTAGAAAATAAAATCTGAAAATTTCTCTTAATCAACAAGTGTTCTGTCTTTTCTGTGACATTTTATGCAATTAAAATTTTAATATGTTGGTCAAACAAATTCAAATAAAATATTTTATAATCTTTATAATTTTTTGCCAAATTTTGATTTCAGTATTAGTATTATTAACAAACTAATAGAAGTAAGAAAAAATTTACATTATATTAATAACATTAGTTAATGTTTGTAATTGATATAAGCATCAGGATTTCATGCAATGACTACTTAAGCTATTTGCCCTTTCATTGGGAGACTTTCAGATTGTTTTATGGATGAACTTTGCTCTTATCTTAATGCACAGGAGTCTTTTTTTGCATCTCTCTTCACTGGATTTGATTTGATTTAAAATGTTAAAAAGAAATAATTTTGTTGAAAGAAATAGTATGAATGTATCTCCAAATTGGAGCTGATTGTGTCTTTGTAATGTTGATGCCAAAAATTTCTGTTGAAATAGTTGTAGTATATGGCAAAGTTAATATTTTGTAAAGCCAGCCACCATAGTATGATTGCTTTTAAAATGTAATTACATAAGTAGAAAGTTTTAAATTTTCATATGATGTATTATAATTCTGCTTAAAATAACTAATTTTAAGACAATTATTAAGAACATGGACGTCGGAGGTAGTCTGCCTGGATTTGAATCTCAGCTCTTTCACTTGCTTGTTATGCAACTTTGAAAAAGTTACATCAACTTGTGCCTTGGTTTTCTAATATGTAAAATGTTGACAATATCTATTTCGTAGGTTAAATATGAGGATTAAATTAATTTATGTATATGAATGAAGAGGCTAAACAGTGTCTGACACATAAAAATAAACACACTAAGAAATTAAAATGATGATTATTACTTTGTTTAAAGAAGTGAAATATCTAGGCAAATCCAGTTGATGGCTCACAAGACATTTTTTTCTGGTACTGTAATTATATTTCATTGAAGTTTAATTTTCATACAACAAAATGCACACATTTAAATGTACAGTTAAGTCTTGACAAATGCATACACCAAGTACAATACACTAAATACAAATATATCAAATACAAATAAACCCAACACTCTATATATCATTGAAATTAAATGTTCATATTATGAAACAAGGGAATTCATCTATTTCTGAAATCAATATACATGGAATTGAAATGGGAAAGTTTCCCTTGTCCTCCTCACAGGGTGTGCAATGGGGATGTGACTGGCTTCAGTATCCTGCTGTTCAGACCTCTAGGGAAGCATACAGACAGGTAGGCTGTGGGATTCCCACCCCATAGCAGTGTCTAGGAGTGAATGTTTGCAGCTCCTGCAGCCCCAGTGGGCATGTGCTACAAGGTGCTCTTTTAGTTTTCAGCTATAGGCAGTTTGTGTTAACCAGCTCAATTAGACCCCCTTCCTTTTCACAAGGACAGAAGGGTTTCTGTGTCCTCGAGTTTCTTGCCTTGGTGTACTGGAATAATTGGATCACACAGGAGCTTGGGGAATTAGTGCAAAGTTTTATTGAGTGGAAGTAGGTCTCCACTGATGGGGGAGCAAGAAGGGAGATGGTTTTAGCCTGGAGTCAGGCCACTTGGCGGCCTGACTCTCCTCTCCAACTGCCCTGGCCAAACTCTGCCTTGTTCCACCGGTCAATGGCCTGCCGGGTGAGCCGGTGCCTGTCAGGGTGCTCTTCTGTCACTGTGCCCCTCTTGACGACCTCACCACGACCAGCCACTTGCGTCTTCTTCCGCAGATGTACTACTCTCGACCTCTGGCCACCTGTGTCTCCCCACTAGAATCTCGGGATTTTGTAGGCTCAGGATGGGAGCATGGCAGGCCAGGCAGGTCTTGGGAAATGCAATATTTTGTCAGAAAATGCCTGTTCTCACCTAGGTCTGTGGGAGTGGAGCCCTAGCCAATGACCTGCCTTTCTCTACCCAGCAATTCTCTTCCCGTCTTCTGCATCATTTAAAGGGACCATGCTCTTCCCTTCCCGGTACTCTTGTGTCAGAATCATGCAGTATGCACTGTTTGGTGTCTAGCTTGTTTCTTTTATTACTACAGCTGTAAGTTTCATCTATGTCCTTGCATATATCAGTAGTTTATTTCTTCATTTACTGCTAAATATTTTTCTTGTTATGGATATATTATACTTTATTTATCCGTTCACCTGATGCTAGACATTTAGGATATTATAAAGTGTCCTTATAAAAAGTGGAAGACACATCAGCAGGGCAGACACACAGAGAAAATGCTGTGTGACAACACAGCAAAAAGGAGACCATCTGCAATCCAGAGAGGACTCAGGAAAAAACAAACAAACAAACAAAACTGCTGACATCTTGATCTTGGACTTCCAGCCCCCAGAACTATGAGAAAACAAATGTCTGTTGTTGAAGCTACACAGTTTGTCTTTTTCTATGGCACTCCTGGCACACTATACAGGACTGTATTACTTTACACTGGTGTTTTATGTAGCTTTATCATCAATCTTCATGTCTGTTGGGTAATTCCTTCAGTCTAGTTCTTAACTTCCAAAGAGCTGGCATTCCTACTGTCATTTACAAACAATGATCATGGTATATATCTTCATTATTTATATGCTTTCAAATCCCTTTCAAATTTTTATAGTTTTTAAACGCAGAAGTACTACACCTATTTTGTTTTAGTAATTTCTAGATATTTCATGGCTTTTATTTCTATTGGAAATAGTATCCTTTATACATTTTTCTAAATGCTTTTCGCTTATATACAGAAATAATGCATAGATGGATATAGATCCATCAGCAACTTTGGTATTCACATTATATAATTTACCTGTAGATTATTTTTTCCCCATATTCAATAGTGATATATTTTAACATTTAGAGATTACTTTGATGTAATGTTTCTAACTTTCATTTTTTTGTTTAGTATTGTTACACTGACTAGGATCTCTAGTAAAATATTGATGTAAAGTAGCAGGAGTGAACATTCTTTTCTTGTTCAATGCCAAGGGAAAGCTTACATTAGATCAACATTTTGTGAGATGTTGCTGTAGAATTTTTGTAAACATCACTTATATTAACAAAGTTCCCTTTTAATCTTAAGTCACTAAGCATTTTTTATGAATTAATGTTTAATGTTATCAAATATATTTTTCATCAATTGAGATTATTACTCAGTTTTCCCTATTAATTTTTAAATGATTTGTTACATTACATTACAAAGATTAAGCTAGCCATGCAGTTCCTAGATTTTTACCAATATTGCAAGAGGTTTCATATGGATTGATTCATATGCAAACAATTTGTTAACAGCTTCTTTTCATTTATGTGTATGAGAGCATATTGTCTGTATTTTAATTTAATTATAGTGGCTTCGTGATGCTCTGGACAAAGTATTATGCTGACCTCCTAAAACTATTTGGAAAATATTTTATTTTTCTCTGTTCTCTGGGAGATTTTGTGTAATATTTATCTGATGCCCTCTTCCTATATTTAATAGAATTCACTGGTCAAACCACCTGAAGCTAGAAATTTTTTGTAGAAAGATTTTACTTACAAATTTAATTTCTTCATTAAATGTAGAAATATTCAAGTTTCTGTATGTTGAGTCACATTTGGTAAGCTCCCTTTTTTTATAAATTTCTAATTTAAAAATTATTTTTCAAATTTATTAACAAAGATTTCTCACAGTATTCTCTTTTATTTAAATATCTGTTGACTCATGATGTACCTTTCTTCTGACACTCTTGATTAAATATTTTCTGTCTTTGTTGAGAAATATCGATTTTAATAGTCTTTTCTGAAAAACAAAATTTGCCTTGGATGACTGTATATGCTTGTTTTATATTGCCATAGTTTCTGTTATTACCTTTATGATTCCTCCCTTCTGCTTTCTTAGGTTTAATCTGTTTTTTTTCTATTATTTGAAATGTGTTATCAATTTCAGCATTTTTTCTTATATATCAGTTAATACTATAAATTTTCCTGTACGTATGAACTTAGCTGCCTTCTACAACTTCAGTACTTAATATTTTCTGTAAATTCAGTTTAAAATATTTCAAATTTCATGTTACTTCTACTTTGACCAATGATCTATTTAGCAGACTATTTTTACAATATAAAAATATGGGCTTTTTTCACAATCATTTTGTTATTGATTTCCAGTTTAGCTGTACTGTGATCAAAGAGAATATGCTATATGATTTCAATGTTTTTAACATGATATTACCTGCTTAATACTAAAACAAAAGATAAACCATTGCACTGTAGCTATAATATTTGCAGTTTGAGGTGTAATAGAAAAATTAGCATAAATTTCTTTTTTCATCTTTACAGTTTCACAAATAGAAGATTTATCCTTATGTAAATTTTGGTAAACTCAGCATATGATTTCTTTTCTTTAACTAACTTGAGAATGTTCATCTTTCCATTAAAGGAAATATTGTATGGCTTCTCCTTGTCATATCCAAATTACCAGCAACACTACTCCTATTCTTAGGGTCCTTATGCTTTGTTCAAGGAATCATAAGCATGGCATTACTGCCATATTCAACTGGATAATGACGATGTCTACTAAGTAACTAACAAACAGCAGCTTAAACCATAGATAAGCCAGACAAAGGGATGATTCAGGTCCCAGGTGGGATGGAGTGAGATGGCACAAGATTTCATCATGTTACTCAGAATTGTACATGGCTTAAAACATATGAACTCTTTATTTCTGAAATTTCCCATTTAATATGTTTGGATTGCAGTTGACAGTGGATAACCATAGATAAGAAGGACCTACTGTATTGGTACTTAAATATAGCTTTTTACTCTTTGCTTTCAATTTTAGCTGCATGACTTATGTTCATTTGCTTCTTGTTTCTTGCATTTAAAATAATTTATTTTTGCTCTCGTCCCACTCTTCTTCTGTAAGCTTGATAGTTAAGCACTTTTTCCTAGTATTATGTTTACTCTAAAAGTAGTAACACTCATAACCTGATTTTTAAAGGTAATACTAATTGATATTTTTCTCTCATTCTGAACAATACGAGTACTTAGAACCTTTCTGAATTTACTCTCTTCCTGCCTTATATAACATCTATAAATTTTAACTAAGTATAAATGTAACCTCATATATCATTATGGTTGTTTTATACCCTTTACCTTGAGATTTACTCACACATTAGCCTTTTGGCTTTTACTTGTTTTCATTGCATTTCTAAACATACATCTGAGATAATGTGTTTTAGTCTGTTTACACATTGTTATAGAGAAATAGCTAAGGCTGGGTAATGTATAAAGAAAAGAGGTTGAATTGGCTCACGGTTCTATAGACTGTAGAGGAAGCATGATGCTGGCATCTGCTTGACTTCTTGAGGGAGCCTAGGAAACGTGCAACTATGGTAGAAGGAGAAGCGAAAACAGGCATGTCACATGGCAAAAGGAGGGGGTGTCACACACTTGTAAACAACCAGATCTCAGAAGAACTCACTATCTATCTCAAGGACAGTACCAGGGGCGATGGTGCTAAACCAGTCATGAGAAATACACCCCCATGAGACAACCGCCTCCCACCAGGCCCCACCTCCAAGACTGGAGATTACAATGGAAGAAGAGATTATTTGGGTGGGGACAAAGATCCAAACCATATTATAATGTTTCATCTACCTAATGAACATAAACATCTTTTATTATTTCCTTTCATTCATATATGTGGATGAAGAATTTTCTGTTTGTAATTTATAAAATGTATTAATTATCCTTTTTAAAATTTTAATACATAACCTACTTCACATTGTTTCACTTTTTATTTTAGATTTGGGGTACACGTGCAGGTTTGTTACATCAGTGTATTCTGTGCTGTTGAGGTTTGGGGCACAATTGATCCTGTCACCCTGGTAGTAAACATGGTATCTAATAGGTAGTTTTTCAACCCTTTTCCCCATCCTCTCTCCCCACACTAGTTGCCCCCAGTGTCTATTTTTCCCATTTTATGTCTATGTGTACCCAATATTTAGCTTACACTTACAAGGGAGAACATGCAAATGCTCCTTTTTAAAGGATATTCCTGCAGGATATAATATATGGGTTTAGATTCTAAACTGGTAGTTATACTCTTTCGGCTTTATCTGTTTTTAAAACAAATCAACTAAGCTTTTCACTTTTTTAATGATTTTTACTTTTACTGTTTTTATTTGTGTATTTTCTTGTTCTTTGCAAAAGTTTAAAAGTTGTTTTTAATTTACTTGAGCATATTGAACATAATTATATTAAAGTTCTTTCCTCAACATTCTGTTCCTTGGATGCCCTCTGTGACTGTTCTGTAATTGTTATTTCACTTAGTGTTTTGACATCTTCTGTTTTCATATGACTGACTATAATTGATTGGAAAAGGCTAGGGACACGAGGAAACCAGACTCCTCTAATATAATTATAAGGATGAAAGAGTCACATATAAACTGGAGTCACATAAATATCTAATCAAATTTTATTCACTCTTCTACAATTTGGCTCTTTTGCATTCCAGTCCAAATCAATGTGAAATTTTTAAAATTATGGGTCAGCTTTCCAGCTTCTTAACAGCCTCATAAGAATCAGTGATTACTCTTAGGCGAAAAAATAGGCTCCAAAACTTGTTTCAGTTTTCTGATTTTTTTCTGCTTTCAAATCTTGTCACAGTAATTTCTTATTGCCCTGTTATATCCTCACCTAATTATTTTCAGTGATAATTTCTATATTCTAAGATTTTTAGGTGTTCACAGTAGAATAATTTGCCCAAATTGCCTAGACAGCTGAAATCAATAGGATGAATACAATATACAGCAGCTTTTTTGTACTTAGACTTTTTAATTTTCTTCAAACATTTATATACAATAAATTGTATAATTTCAATGTAAAGTTCTATGAGTTTTAGCACTTGCATGCATATGTGTAATGACAAACGACAAAAATGCACAGAAAACTTTCATTCACCTTAAAAAATCTTCTTATGCTATCCCTCTGAGATCAAACCCTTTCTTCATCCCTAATATCTAATATCTGATAAGCACTACTCTTGTTTTCCATCCCCATGTATATTTAAAAATATTTTCCAGAATGTTAAATGAAATTATATATTATATAATATTTTGAAAGAAGCTTCTTTTATTTATTGTAGTGCATACTTTATCCATGTCATTGAATATATTAAGGGTTCATGTATTTTGTGGCTTCATAATATTTCATTGCATGGATCTGTCCATTCAATTTGTCCATGAATCAAATTGTTGAAGAATTTCTTATTTTCGGATTTTGGAAGTTATAAATATAATTGTTTTATACATTTGTGTACATGGCATTTAAGTTGTTTTTAGTTTAGGGCAATTATAAAAATTCTGCTGCAAACATTCATGTACAAACATTTGTGTAGATGTAAGTTTTCATTTTCTAGGGTAGATACCTAGAAGTAGGATTGCTTGATCTTACAATAAGTGTATCTTCAAATACATAAGAAATTTTGAAATTGTTAGAATAGCTGTACCCTTTGACATTCTGCCCAGCAATGTATAAGCATTCCTGTAGCTTTGCATATTTGTTAACACTTGTGACTGTTAGTTATTTTTGTAAATTTCACCAATTCTAATAGGGTGTGTAGTAGTATCTCATTATGGTTTTAATCTAATGCCGTTGTGCATCTTTTTATGTATTTATTTCCTATCTGTATTTATTTTTGGTTAAGTGCTCATATATTTGTCCATTTTTAAAAATTTTTATTATACTTTAATTTCTGGGGTACATCTGCAGATCTTGCAGGATTGCTACATGGGTATACACATGCCATGGTGGTTTGCTGCCTCCATCCTCACTTCACCTACATTAGGTATTTCTCCCAATGTTACCCGTCCCCAATCTCCCCATCTCCCACCATCCATCCCCTAGCCCCCAACCCCGCAACAGACCCCCGTGTGTGATGTTCCCTTCCCCGTGTCCATGTGTTCTCATTGTTCAACACCCGCCTGTGAGTGAGAACATGTGGTGTTTGGTTTTCTGTTCTCACGTCAATTTGCTGAGAACAATGGTTTCCAGATTTTTTAAATTGACTCACTGGTTTTGTTATTGTTGAGAATTGAGACTTTTAAAAGTAATCTGAAAAGAAGCTTTTTGAAGGCTCTGTGATTCTCAATTTTTTTTAAATTCAGTACTTTGGTTTTTTCATTCTCCTCTTTTTCTTCAACTTTGTTTTTAATTTCTGAGGTACATGTGCAGGATGTGCACGCTTGTTACATAGGTAAATGTGTGCCATTATGGACCCCTGGCAGGTCCCAGTGTGTGTTGTTCTCCACAATGTGTCTATCTGTTCTCATCATTCAGCTGTCATTTATAAGTGAGAATGTGTAGTGTTTGGTTTTCTCTTCCTATGTTAGTTTGCTGAGGATAAGGGCTTCCACTTCCACCCATGTCCCTGCAAAGGACATAATCTCATTCATTTTTTGGCTGCATACTATTCCATGGTGTTGATGGACTTTAAGGCTGATTCCATGTATTTACTATTGTGAATAGTGTTGCAGGGAAAATACTTGTACATGTATCTTTATAACACAATGCTTTATATTCCTTTGGGAATATGAAGAATATATCCAATAATGGGTTTCTAGGATCGAATGGTATTTCTGCTTCTAGGTCTTTGAGGAATCACCACACTGTCTTCCACAATGGCAGGACTAATTTACACTCCCACCAATGGTGTAAAAGCATTCCCTTTTCTCTGCAACACTGCTAGAATCTGTTGTTTCTGGACTTTTTATTAATTGCCTTTCTGACTAGCATGAGATGGTATCTCTTTGTGGTTTGGATTTGGATTTCTCTAATAATCAGTGAGGTTGTCGTTTTTTTCATGTTTGTCAGATGCACAACTGTCTTCTTCTGAGAAGTGTCTCTTCATGTCCTTTGTTCACTTTTTAATGTATTGTTTGTTTTTCTTTTGTAAATGTACTTAAGTTCCTTGTAGATTCTGAATGTTAGACCTTTGTCAAATGGATAGATTGCAAAAAATATCTCCCTTTCTGTAGGTTGTCTGTTCACTCTGATGATAGTTTCCTTTGCTGTGCAGAAGCTCTTTGGTTTAATGAGATCCCATTTATCAAGTTTTGCTTTTGTTGCAATTGCTTTTGGGGTTTCCATCATGAAACCTTTGCTTGTTCCTATGTCCTGAATGTTATTGCCTACATTTTTTTCTATAGTTTTGGGTTTTACATGTAAGTCTTTAATCCATCTTGAGTTGATTTTTGAATATGCTGTAAGGAAGGGGTCCAGTTTCAGTTTTCTGCATATGGCTAGCCAGTTTTCCCGACATCATTTATTAAATAGGGAATCCTTTCCTTATTGCTTGATTTCATCAGATTCATCGAGGATCAGATGAGTGTTGATGTGTGGTCTTATTTCTGAGTTCTCAATTCTGTTTCATTGGTCTAGGTGGGTCTGTTTTTATGACAGTACCATGGTGTTTTGCTTACTGTATCCCTGTAGTATATTTTGAAATCAGGTAGTGTGGTGCCTCCATCTTTGTTCTTTTTGCTGAGGATTTTCTTGGCTATTTGGGCTCTTTTTGTTTACATATAAATTTCAAAATAGTTCTTTTTTCTATTTCTATGAAGAATATCAATGGCACTTTAATGGAATAGCATTGAATCTATAAATTACTTTGGGCAGTATCGCCATTTTCATGATATTGATTCTTTCTCTCCATCAGCATGAAATATTTTTCCATTTGTTTGTGCTGTCTCTGATTTCCTTGAGGAGTGGTGTGTAGCTCTCCTTAAAGAGGTTCTTCACTTTTTTTTTAAGATATATTCCTAAATATTTTATTCTTCTTGTAGCAATTGTGAGTGGGAGTTTATTCAAGATTTAACTCTCTGCTTGCCTGTTGTTGGTGTATAGGAATGTTCGTGATTTCTGTACATTGATTTTGTTCCTGAGACTTTGCTGAAGTGGCTTATCAGCTTAAGAAGCTTTGGGGCTGATACAGTGAAGTTTTTTAGATATAGAATTATGTCATTTTCAAACAAAGATTATTTGACTTCCTCTTTTCCTACTTGAATATCCTTTATTCTTTCTCTTGCCTAATTTCCCTGGACAGAACTTCCAATACTATGTTGAATATGAGTGGTGAGAGAGGGCATCTTTGTCTTGTGCCAGTTTTCAAGAGGAATGCCTCCAGCTTTTGCCCACTAAGTGTGCTATTGGCTGTGGGTTTGTCATATATGGTTCTTATTCCTTTTGAGGTATGTTTCTTCAACACCTAATTTATTGAGAGTTTTTAACATGATGAGATGTTGAATTTTTTCAAAGGCCTTTATGCATCTATTGAGATAATCATGTGTTTTTTGTCTTTATTTTTTTATGTGAGGAATTATATTTATTGATTTGCATATGTTAATGCAGCCTTGCATCCCAGGGATGAAGCCAACTTCGTGGTGGTGGATAAACATTTTGATGTGCTGCTGGATTTGGTTGGCCAGTATTTTATAGAGGATTTTTGTATCGATGTTCATCAGGGATATTGGCCTGAAGTTTTCTTTTTGTGTTCTATCTCTGCCAGGTTTTGGTATCAGTATAATGCTGGCCTCATAAAATGAGTTAGGGAGGAGTTTCTCCTTTTAAGTTGTTTGGAATAGTTTCAGTAGAAGTGGTACCAGCTTTTCTTAGTACCTCTGGTAGAATTCAGTTGTTAATCTGTCTGGTCCTAGAATATTTTTGGTTGGTAGGCTATTTATTACTGCTTGAATTTCAGAACTAGTTATTGGTCTATTCAGGGATTCAATTTCTTTCTGGTTCAGTCTTTGGAGGGTGTATGCCATTCTCTAACAATGTCTTTTGCAGGGCAAAACTTTTACATTTTGATGAGGTCCAAATTATCAATTATTTTGTATTTATAAATTGTATTTGTTTATGTCACATCTAACAACTATTTTTCTATCTCAAGTATAAGAATATATTTTCTCTGTTTTATCCTATGACTGTTACAGTTTTATGATTTTAAGTCTGCAATCGATTTTTAGATAATTTTTATGATGTGTAAGGTATGCATCTAAATATATTCTTCATGTGGATATCCAATTATTGTAGAAATCATTTTCAAAGAATTCTCTTGTTTTATCAAACTGCATTTGCATCTTTGTCAAACTCGATTGAGTATATATTTGTGGGCCTATTACTTAACTGTCTGTTCTGTCTTATTAATCCATATTTATATGTTTTTACAAAACAACACAATCTTGATTACTGTAGCTTAATAGTATGTCTTAAATCAGCTACTATGAGTCTTCCAACTTTTACTTGTTTTTCCAATTTGCTTTTCTTCCCAATTCTATTCTAGTTCCTTTGCCTATTTATATAAGTTTTAAAATCAGTTTCTCTATATCTAAAAATATCTTTCACTAGAATTGTGAGATTTTAGTAAATTTATAGATCGATTTGGGAGGATTCAACACCTTAACTATATTAAGTATTTCTTCCATGAATATAGATCTATTTATTTAGGTACTGGTTGACTTATTTTATAGTTTTATAAATATAGATTAAGCACATTTTGTTATATTTATACTAAAGTACCTTGTGGCATAATCATGTATGATACTGTGTTTAGATTACGATATCCAATTTTTGTTTCTGTTACACAGAAATAAGATTGATTTTTATGCATTTAGCTTGTACTTTGTGTTCTTTCTAAATGCACCTGTTAATTTTAGGAGCTGATTAGGCACAATTTTACCTCTTTTTTTCCAAGATGCAAGCCTTTCATTTCTCTTTTGTGTTTTATTGCACTGCCTAGGGCTTCCAGGACTAGGTTGAATAGAAATTATGAGAGTGGAGTACTTTGCCTTGTTCTGAATCTTAGCAAGAAAACATTCAGCTTCTCACATAAAGCATGATGCACAATTTTTGTAATTGCCTGACATTGAGTATGTTTTCTTGTATTCCTGGCTTGTTGCATTTTTAACAGGAATAGATGTTGAGTTTTTAAAAAATCTTCTTTTCTGCATCATTTGACATAATTATATAATTTTTATATTTAGCTTGTTGATATTGTGTATTGCATTGATTTATTCTCAAATATTGTACCAGACTTACATTCCTAGGATAAATCCCAATTTGCCTTGGTGTGTCATTTTCTTTATATTTTGCTACATTTGATTTCCTATTTTTTGAAGATTTTTGCACCTATGTTTATGAGGTTGATTTATTTGGATTATTTAAAATTGCAATTTTTTAATCTGAATATGCAAATGTATTATTTTTTTTCACTTAAATGAGTTGGAAAGGGTTCCCTCTCTTATTTGCTGAAAGAAACGATGTAGAATACATGCTATTTCTTCCTTAAAAATTTGCCACAGAAGCCATCTGGGCTTGGAGTTAAATGTTCTGGAAGGTTTCTAAATATATATTTAACTTTTGAAATAGCTTCACAACTATAAGATTTATCTATTTTTCCTTGCATGAGCTTTGATAGTTTGTACATTTCAAGAAATGTTTTCTTTTCCTAAAAGTTTTAAAATTTGTCTATAAGGTTTTCTTAGAATTTCTTTTTGTTTTTATGTATGTGAGGTCTGTTGTCTGTTGTGATATTCCCTCTTTCATTTTTTTTTCTCCTAGATAGGAGGTCTTCCTTTGTAAACCACTCTGGCCTGCAGGAGTGCAGTCATAGCTCACTGCATCTTGAACTCCTAGGCCCAAGTGATTCTCCTGCCTGAGCCTTTCAAGTAGATGAGAGTATAGATGTGGATTAACCACATGTAACTAATATATATATAGTACATAAATATATATATATTATATAAATATATGTGTGTTTACTTATTTATATTTATAGATACAGGACCTAGTTTCTTATGCTATATATTTTTTGGTCAGTCTTAATATTTTCAATATTATGTGTCTTTTTAAAGAAATAACTTTTGGTTATTTTTCCCTGTTGATCTCTTGTTTTAAATTTCATTGAATTTTACTTTTACCTTTATTATATCCCTTCTTTTTTCAGTTTGGATCAGTTGACTCTCTTTTCTAATTTGTTAAGATACAGTTTTAAGCTATTCATTTGGGAACCTTATTATTTTCTAATATGAGCAAATAATGCTAATTTAATTTTTATTTTAATTATCAAACATGTCTTCTAATATTTTCATTTTCTTTTAAAATTTCACTTTTAAAAATTGAAGTAAAAACCCCATTAACAATTTTAAAGTGCAAAAATCAGTGACATTCAGCAGTATTCCAATGATGTGCAATTACTTATTTTATTTTGTTTCAAAGCATTTTCATCATCGCAAAATAAAATTCTGTGCTCGTTAAAATATTTTCTTTTTGATCAATGTGTTAGTTAATTTAGAAGTGCTGTGTTTTCTAAATTTACAAATATGTGGGTATTTTCCAAGTAACTTTCTAAAATTGATATCTGATTTAGCTCCTCTGTGTTAAGGAAACATACCATGTGTGATTTTAATTATTATATATTTTATACGTTTTGTTATGTGACTCAGATTATGATACTTCTTTGCATATCTTGTATATGCACTTGTATAGAGGATTTTCTGTTCTTGTTGAGTAGAGTAGCATGCTCTATACATATCAGTTATGTTATGTTAACTGATAGTGTTGTTGAGGTATTCTATACTCTTACCAATTTTCTATCTGCTGATATTACTCATTACTAAGAAGTGATTGTTAAAATTTTTTAAGTATAATTGTGGATTTGTCTAGTTTTCTTTTAATTATTTCAGTTTTTACTTCATGGATTCTGATGTTGTCTTGTTAGGTGAAAGCATAGTTAAGACCGATGTTTCTTCTTGGTGAGCAAATAATTTTATTTTTATATAATGTCCCACATACCAAGGTTATTGTTTTTAATTAGTGTTTGCGTGACATACCACTTTTCATGATTTTAATAATTTTATTTTGTGTGGGTTTCTTACAGGGAGCACATAGTTTGTCTTGTTTTGTCTTTTAATCCTCACAATCTTTGTCTTTTAAATGATGTGCTTAGGTCGTTTACATTTTAGGTAATTAATTATATGTTTGTACTTAGGCCTATAATTTCATCATTTGTTTGATCTTTGCATATTCTGTTTCTCATTTCCTTCCATCTTTGGATTATTTATATACTGGCCATTCAACTCTATTTATTTGCATATTTTCTTTAGCAGCTGCTCCAGGCTTCAAATATGCATATATTTATTTATACATGTACAAATACATAAAAGGGGACTTCAAAAAGTTCATGGAAAATGATATTTAAAAATAGAAATATGAAGTATGAATTTTATTTCTCAATATAAGCTTCATCAAGTACCCAACAGTTTTGTATACAATGATATGGGCCAATTCATTCAGCTTTAAAGGTCCAGGGAATTTGGCCATGTCAATGTAGTCATTCTTTACATTATTAACTGAGAAAAGTATGTGCCCTTTGCAGTTTTTTAGATTAGGAAACAAAAATAAGTCAGATGGTGCCGAATCAAGACTGTATGAAGGATACCCAATAATTTTCTATTGAAACTCTCATAAAATTATGTTTTCTTATTTGATAAGAATAAGCATAAGAATTATGATAGAGAAAAACTCTCTAGTGAAGCTTTTCCAGGTGGTTTTCTCCTAAACATTTGGCTATCTTTCTTAAATTGCTCTCAAAATAAGCAGATGTTATGAATCTTTGACGCTGAGAAAGTCAGCAAGCAAAATGCCTGGACCATCTTAAAATTCTGTTGCCATAACCTTGTCTTTATCTGTTCACTTTTGCTTCTACTGGAACACTTCCACCTTTTGATAGCCATTGCTTTGATTCTGCTTTATCTTCAGGATCATACTGTTAAAGCATGTATCATTTCCTGTTACAAGTCTTTGAATACATGTTTCAGGATCTTGATCCATTGCTGCCACTGAAAGCTCTGCTCTTATCTGCAGCTGACTTGGGCGCAATGGTTTTGGCACCCGTGAAGTGAAAATTTTGCTCAACTTTAATTTTTCATCCAGAATTATGTAAGCTGAACCAATTGCTATGTACATAATTTGGGCTATTGTTGCTCCTGTTAATTGTGGGTCCTCTCCAAATAGGGTATGAATAAGATGAATTTGTTTTTTTGGAAATTAATGTGGATGTCTACTGCTGAGGGCTTCAACTTCAATTTTTTTCATCCCTTCTGAAAATGAGTTATTCATTCATTAACTGCTGGTTTCTTTAAGACATTGTCACAATAAACTTTTTCTAAAGCATTAATGTCATCATTTTTTCACCCAAACTTTGCCATAAATTTGATGTTTGTTCTTGCTTCATTTTTTGCACAATTCATGTTGCTCTGATGGAAATCATTTTCAAACAGATGTCCTATCATCCTTATTGCCACAAACTAGATCCTGTTCAGCCATATTATAACAAGTTAGTATAAGTTTATTTTGGTGCCAAAAACTTTTGAAATCCGTGCATACATTTTTATAACACATATTTTCATGAATGTTTTGAAAACCCTAATACATATTTAAATCTTTTATATTTTACATATGTATTTAAAATATTTCACAATCAATTTAACATTAATAATTTACCATATTAATAAATTATAGGGACATTTCCGCATTTCCACTTAGAGTTCCCTTAACCTACCCAGCCTTACATTATTTTTGCCATATTTATCATATCTACATACATTGGAAAAGCTAAAATCATACCAGTAAAATCATATAATTTTTACTTTAAATTGTCTAACATACTTTAAAAAACTCAAGCGATCTAAAATAGTACATTATTTTGACAAATGCTGTTGATACTCCTTCATTCCTGAATTTCTGTTTTTCTTTTTTTCTTTTTCCACATGAAGGATTTCACTAGAATTTCTTCTAAACAGATCTAATGGCAACAAATTCTCTTAGTGTTCCTTCATTTAAGTCTTTATTTTGCCTTCATTCTTAATGGATATTTTTGTTTACTTTTGATTGAAAAATAGAAATTGCATATATTTATAGTATACAAACTCATGTTTTAATGTATGTATACATTGTGAAATGGCAAAATCCAGGTAGCAGAGGCAATGCTTCATCTATTAATCATTTTGGGGTGGCAAGAACACAATAATCTACTCTCTATGTAATTTCCCAGTATATGTTATATTGTTGTTAACTTATAGTTACCATGAGGTATAATAGGTCTCAAACTTACTTCTCCTAATTGAAATTTTATGTCCTTTGACAAACATCTCCCCAATCCTCAAAACTCCCTATGGCTTCTTCTAACTGCCATTTTACTCACTGTTTCTAAGGGTTTGATATTTTTAGATTCCACATATAGGTCAGATAACATATTTGTCATTCTGTGACTGGCTTATTTCACTTAACACAATGTTCGACAGATTCATACATATTTTCACAAATGACAAGATTTTCTTTTTCCAAAAGGCTGAATAATATTCCATTGTGCATATATATTATGTTATGTTTATTAGGTTGATTCCACATCTTGACTCTTGTGAATAATGATGTAATAAACACGGATCTCTTTGAGACAGTGTTACTATTTCCTTGGATATGTAACCAGGAAATGAATTGCTTGATCATAGGTAAGTTCTATTTTTAGCATTTTGAGGAATGTTTATACTGTTTTCCATAATGGGTTGTACAAATGTACATTCCCACCCACAGTATGTAAGGGTTTCCTTTTCTTTGCATCACTGCCATCACTTGTTATCTTTTGTCTTTTTGATGATAGCCATTCTGTCAAATGTGAGGTGGTAACATATTGTGGCATTTATTTGCACTTCCATAATGATTAGTGATGCTGATCGTTTTTTTTTCAAATATCTCTTGGCCATTTGCAATTCTTCTTTTGAGAAATGCCAATTCAATTTCGATTCTTTGCACATAAAACATAAAAAATCAGATTGTTTTCTTGCAATGAGGTTGATATAGTCTTGGTAGGTTGTACGTTTATAGAAATTTATCCATTTCTTCTAGGGCCAGTGTATGGTTATTCATAGTAGTTGCATAATACTTTGTATTTCTGTGGCATCACTTGTAATGTTTTCTTTTTCATTTTTTATTGCATTTACTTAAGACTTCCCTCTTTTATTGTTGGCTAGTGTAGCTAAGTTTGTTCACTTTGTTTATCTTTTCATAAAATCATCTTTATATTGTTTTTACAGTCTCCTTTTTGTTTATTACTGCTCTGATATTTACTATTTTATTTCTTCTAGCAACTTTGGGCTTAGTTGTTCATTTTCTAATTTCTTACAGAATAACACAATGTTGTTTATTTGCTGTCTTTCTTCTTTTTGATGTGAATGTTTATTGTTTTAAACTTCTCTCATGGAACTACTCTTTTTTTGCTTCATTTCATGTGTTTTGAATGTTGTATTTTTATTTTCACTCATCTCAAAATATATTTAAACTTTTCTTAATTTCTTCTCTGAGCCATTATTTATTTACATGTATGTTGTTTAATTTTCATATATTTGTACATTTTCTAAAATTCCTTTTATTATTATTTTTTACTTTTAAATCATTGTGATCAGAAAATATACTTAATTACAATCTCATTAAATTTTTAAACATTTTTTATGGCCTTTTGTATGATCTGCCTTGCAAATGTTCTGTGTGTAGTTGAAATAAAAATGATACTTTATGCCATTGATGAATGAAGTGCTATATTTATGTTTCTTAGGTCCATTTGGTCTAAAGTGTAGTTCAAATCCAGTATTTCCTTATTGATTTTGTCTCTGTTCTGTCTATTGTTGAGAGGGGTGTATTAAATCCCCTCTTTTTGTATTGTAGTCTTTCTATTCAGATCTATTAACATTTGCTTTGTATATTTAGATGCTATATTTTTGCATGTACTTATATTTACTATTATTATATCTTCTTGATGAATTCAGCCTTTTATTAGTATACAGTGACTTTTATTTTGCCTTTTAGGTTTTAACTTAAAGTCTATTATTTCTTTCTTTATTCTGAACTTTTATTCAGGGGTACAAGTGCAGGCTTGTATATAAGTAAGTTTGTATCACGAGGGTTTGTTTTACAGATTATTTCATCACCCATTTATTAAGTGTAGTACCTGTGTAAGTGCATTTTCATGCTGGTAAAGAAATATGTAAGACCGGGCAATTTACAAAAGAAAAGGTTTAGTAAACTAGCAGTTCCACGTGGCTGTAGAGGACTCACAGTTATGGTGAAAGGTGAAAGGCATGTCTCACATGGTGGCAGACAAGAAAAGAGAACTTTTGCAGAGAAAATCCCCTTTATAAAACCATCAGATATTATTAGACTTATTCACTATCACGAGAATAGCATGGTAAAGACCTGCCCCATGATTTAATTATCTCCCGTTGAGTCCTTCCCACAATATGTGAGAATTATTGGAGGTATAATTCAAGATGGGATTTGAGTGGGAACACAGCCAAACCATTTTATTACACTCCTAGACCCAGCTAAATCTCATGTCATGGTGGGGCTTCCATGAAGACCTCTGACATGTCCTAGTTTAACAGGGCAAATTAGATTTCAAAACTAATAAAGCTTTCCCAACAGTCCTTGAAGACTTAAGTCATTTCAGCATTAGCTGAAAAAAGTCCACAGTCTAAAGTTTCATCCAAGATAAGGCAAGTCTCTTCTGCCTATGAGCCTGTATAATAGAAAGCAAGTTAGTTACTTTCTAGATACGATGAGAGTACAGGCATTGGTGAAATACACCTGTTTCAAATGAGAAAAATTAGCCAAAACAAAGAAGCTGCAGGCCCCATGCAAGTCCAAAATTCAGTGGGACAGTCAAATTGTAAAGTTCCAAAATGACCTGCTTTGATTCCATATCTCACATCCGGGTCATGCTGATGCAAGTGGTGGGTTCCATGATCTTGGGCAGCTCTGTCCCTGTGACTTTGCAGGGTACAGCCTCCTCCTAGCTACATTTTATGGGCTGGTGTTGAGTGTCTGCAGCTTTTCCAGGTTCATGGTGTAAGTTGTAGGTGGATCTACCATTAGGGGTTCTGGAGGATGGTGGGCCTCTTTTCACAGCTCCACTAGGCAGTGTCCCAGTGGGGACTCTGTGTGGGGACTCCAACCCGGCATTTCCCTTCTGCAGAGAACCCTAGCAGAGGTTCCCCATGCAGACCCCACGTCTGCAGCAAACTTCTGCCCATACATCCAGACATTTCCATCCATCATCTGAAATCTAGGCAGATGTTCCCAAACCCCAATCTTAACTTCTGTGCACTTGCAAGCTCAACACCATGTGGAAGCTGCCAAGATTTGGGGCTTGCATCCTCTGAAGCCACAGCCTGAGCTCTATGTTGGCCCCTTTTAGCCATAGCTGGAGCAGCTGAGACACAGGGCACCAAGCCCCTAGGCTGCACACAATACGGGGACCCTAGGCAAGGCCCACAAAACCATTTTTTCCTCCTAGGCCTGCAGGCTTGTGATGGGTGGGGCTTCCATGAAGACCTCTGATATGTCCTAGTTTAACAGGGCAAGCCAAATAGTTGTTAACTGATAAAGTAGATCCTGAAAGAAGTGAAAACAGAGAGGAACAAGAGAACATAATTAATGTTCACAATGTATAAGTCCAATTATTCCTCAGAGACAGAAAAGAAAAGAGCATATTAGGTGTAAATGGATGGAGATGTTGTAATGGAGGTACACTGAAAACACTCATGCACAAATATGTTGTCTCAGAAAAGTTGTAGGAAGATTGTCTGTTACAAGTGATGAAGACAGGTCAGATTGGGAATTTAAGATTAAAAAAAAATGGCTTGGGAAAATCTCCCTGAGGAATAAAAACAAAGGCTTGCTGATAATGTGATGTAGGAATCATGAAAAATTGATTGAAAATCTTAGGGATAGAGAGATTGTGAACAGCATGAAAATACAAGCTCTGTCTGTGTAGTGTCAGAAGTAAAAGATAAAGCAATAGGTAATAATATTTTAAAAATTAACTAAGTGATATAAATGTTATAGGGTTTATGAGCATGACCTGTTTTAGTTCCCAGAGATAATAACATAGAAAGAAGTAAAAAGAAGATTCTGAAGAATTCTTGAGTCATTGGAAAAAAAGAAAGACCACACAGGAGATTGTTGAGTTACGGTAGCAAAATAAAGAGAAGATAGCATGGGTGCATTGTGTAGACTCTAAACTACTTAGGCTCTGGGCACAGAGTGTATAAGGTGAACCTGAAATACCTTGTCATTCCAGAAATCACAGAACTCATCAGAAACTACTAAAGTTATATTTTAAAAAGGCCTTAAGAGCCAACCTGAATACATTCCCACTGGACAAACATTAAAAGTTCTCTTAATTATCAAAAAGAGTAATAATTGAAAGATATTTAAGTATGTCAAATATTGTCCACTCTATTGGTTCATAATTTTTTTTAAAAAAAGACAAATGCCTCATTGTTCACTTGTGGAGGGTGTTAGGCACTACCTTATTATTTTGAAATTGCAGAATTTAATTAAGACAAAGAATCAAGCAATTTCTCTGCCTTTTCTATGCATTCAGTTCCTCAGTGTTGCCAAGTACTAGTTGAGAAAAAGTGAGTGTTTTGTTCACATAATGCCCCTGTTGTGTAGCTGTGCTTGTCCTATAAATATAGCAAAATACAACGTCTGTGTGTGATAAATGACAAGAAATAGAAGGCAGGCTAACTTTAGACATTGGAAAACTCAACAAAAACAACTGGGTTACTTCAGTAAAACAAGAGAAAAAGAGAAGGATAGAGGGAGGAGGGAGTGAGAAAAGAGAGACGGAGAGAGAAGGTAAATATTTGAAGCCTTGGAATATACATCTACAATCAAATGGGTTGATATTATTTGGCTATGAAATAAAAAAAATATTTAAAAAGTAACAAAATAAGATAAATAAAAACCTTTTGAGAAGTGGCTCTGCCCAGTCTCCTTGCAGCAATCTCTCCATGTTTGTTTGGGGGTCCAGGTGGTCAGGTAGGATCTCTTATGCCTAAGATAGCAAAGGTTTGTAGCCATGAAGTCCTTGCCTATGCCTATGTCCTGAATGGTGTTGCCTAGGTTTTCTTCTAGGGTTTTTATGGTGGTAGGTCTTATGTTTAAATCTTCAATCCATCTGTAGTTAATTTTAGTGTAAGGTGTCAGGAAGGGGTCCAGTTTCTTCTTTCTGCACATGGCTAGCCAGTTTTACCAACACCATTTATCAAACAAGGAACCCTTTCCCCGTTGCTTATTTTTGTCAGGTTTGTCAAAGATCAGATGGTTGGAGATGTGTGGTGTTGCTTCCGAGGCCTCTGTTCTGTTCCACTGGTCTATGTTTCTGTTTTGGTACCAGTACCATGCATTTTTTTATTACTGTAGCCTTGTAGTATAGTTTGAAGTCAGGTAGCGTGATTCCCCCAGCTTCGTTCTTTTTGCTTAGGATTTTCTTGGCTATGTGGACTTTCTTTTGGTTCCATATGAAGTTTAAAGTGCTTTTTCCAGTTCTGTGAAGAAGGTCATTGGTAGCTTGATGGGGATAGCATTGAATCTATAAAATATTTTGGGCATTATGGTGATTTTCAAGATATTGATTCTTTCTAACCATAAGCATGGAATGTTTTTCCATCTGTTTGTGTCCTCTCTTATTTTGTTGAGCAGTGGTTTGTAGTTCTCCTTGAAGTGGTCCATTACGTGCTTCATTAGCTGTATTCCTAGGTGTTTTTTTCTTTTTGTATTAATTGTGAATGGGAGTTCACTCTTGATTTGGCTCTCTGTTTATCTGTTATTTGTGTATGGAAATGCTTGTTATTTCTGCACATGGATTTTGTATCCTGAGACTTTGCTGAAGTTGCTTATCAGTTTTAGGAGATTTTGGGCTGAGATGGTCGGATCTTGTAAATATACAATCATGTCATCTGCAAATACAGATAATTTGACTTCCTCCTTTCCTAAATGAATATGCTTCATTACCTCTTCTTGCCTGATTGCTCTAGCTAGGACTTCCAATACTATATTGAATAGGAGGGGTGAGACAGCTCATCTTTGTCTAGTGCCAGATTTCAAAGGGAATGCTCCAGTTTTTGCCTGTTCAGTATGATATTGGCTGCGGGTTTCTCGTAAATAGCTTTTATTATTTTGAGATACATTTCATCAATACCTATTTCTTGAGGGTTTTTAGCATAAAGCACTATTGAGTTTTGTTGAAGGCCTTCTCTGCATCTATTGAGATAATCATGTGGTTTTTGTCTTTGGTTCTGTTTGTGTGATGGATTACATTTATAGATTGCGTATGTTGAACCAGCCTTACATCCCTGGGATGAAGCCTATCTGATCATGATGAATAAGCTTTTTGATGTGCTGTTGCATTCGGTTTGCCAATATTTTATTGAAGATTTTTGCATTGATGTTCATCATGGATATTGGCCTGAAGTTTTCTTTTTAGTCGAGTCTCTGCCAGGTTTTGGTATCAGGATGATACTGATCTCATTAAATCAGTTAGGGAGAATTCCCTTTTTTTGTATTCTTTGGAATACTATCAGAAGGAATGGTACCAGCTCCTCTTTGTACCTCTGGTAGAATTCAGCTGTAAACCTGTCTGGACCTGGACTTTTTTTGGTTGGTAGGCTATTTTTTTTTCTTTTCATAGTTTTTTTTTTAATTGCATTTTAGGTTTTAGGGTACATGTGAAGAACGTGCAAGATTGTTCCATAGGTACACACATGGCAATGTGATTTGCTGCCTTCCTCCCCATCACCTATATCTGGCATTTCTCCCCATGCTATGTCTCCCCAGGTTGGTAGGCTATTAATTGCTGCCTCAGCTTCAGCCCTTGTTAGTGGTCTATTCAGGGTTTCATCTTCTTCCTCGTTTAGTCTTGGGAGAGTGCAAGTGTCCAGGAATTTATCCATTTCTTCCAGATTTACTGATTTGTATGCTTAGAATTGTTTGTAGTAATCTCTGATGGTAGTTTGAATTTCTGTGAAATCAGTGGTGATATCCTCTTTATCATTTTTTATTGCATCTATTTGATTCTCCTCTCTTTTTTTTTTTTATTAGTCTGGCTAGCAGTCTGTTTATTTTGTTGATCTTTTCAAGTGACTTTTTTAAGGTAAGGAACAGGGCCTTAAATATGTGTAAAAATTACCAATAATTGTTGATTTTAATTTTGATCAATATTTATTTTTACATTTTCAACTTCCTCTTTCAGTGATTAAGCATTCCTATTTGAACTACTTATTATATTAGCCTAATAATCAGTCTCGCTTTGTTCAACCCTTCCTACAAATCCAGCTTGCATTATTATTCTTCCATGTTCAAAAAAGTTCAATAACTTTCCTCTAAGTAATATGGAAGGTTCAAATCCCATGATGTAACCTCAGCCTAACTATCCAACTTATCTCTCTCTAGCCTCTACTGAAAAAAAAAAAAATCTTAGAAGTGCTCTGCGTTTCTATACTTCTCCACTACTCCACATGGTTTTCTTCCTCCCTAAAATAATATTCTCTCAACTCCCTTTGGTGAAATTTTACTTATCCTTGAAACAATATCTATCTATATGCTGATTGCATCTACTAGAAAACTTCAGATTCATCTACATATTAGGTCTCTTCTCTGTGCCAGGCACTGTGTTAAATATTTCTACTTACTATATATTTCAAAATTCATGCAGGTCACTTAGTGGGGCATTGCTTTCCCTCTTTCACGTAACTTTAATCTAAGAACCAAGGAAGCAAATCCTTAAAAATTCATGCAGGTTGACACAGTTACTAATTGACATATTCCTGGTTCAAACCAATGTTTTCTGTTATAACTTGCTGACTCCCTACGTGAGTTAGCTTGTGAATTTGGCAACAGCATATTCTGTAACATATTATCTGCATGTATTTTTTATATTCTTATTTGTGTCTAACTTTGATATCTACCATAATACAAAGTACCCTGTCTCATACATATTATTTTAAATATGAATTCATGCAATGCAAGCAGAAATTAATTAACAAAACAATCTTATTTCCTAATTTCATATGATCTTACTATTTAATAGACTTAGATGTAGAGAAGCAGGAGCAGAAACACCAAATACAGGTGCCCCATCCCTAATTCAGTGCAAATTACATTGTCCAGCAGGAAACTGTGAAATTAAATGAAAGAATGCCTGAGAAGTACTGAAAACTTTTTATTTGAATGGTAGTATATACACTCAAGGATTAAAAAAAATTGATGTTATTAAACCTAGTCAGAAATTAGTTAAATTTATATTGAGAAGTCTTTACTGAGGAAACTAGTTTTATAATCCAGTCATACATGACAAAGAATATGAACCAATATTTAAATAGTCTGGTCCATTTAATAGACACAAGAGTGTCATTGATCTAAAGAATACATTTAGTGAATATAATACCCTTAGAGTTAGTGGCTGTCATTTTCTAGAGTTCATAAAATTTCATTTGGCCAATATTAAACACTAAATTTATAAGTCAGTGTACTTAAATATGCTGGACCAGTAAGTTAGCAGATCTTCACCAATACTAATTTTGCTCTCCCTGATTTTAAATTAAACTTATTGAAGCTTAATCAATGGATTTAGCAAATTAAGAACAAACATTAAGAAGCAGAGTCAGTATGAGGCTAAAAATAAAAGTCTGATAGAGTTAGAGCATTAGTTTGTCTCTCAAGGAAAGTTAAATCAGCTACTGAAAACCTTTAAAACAACTAGAAAGCAAGCCTTTATATTCAAATATAATGGAAAAAAACCTCTGTCATTATTATGTGTATGATAAAACTCATTTCCCTCCATTTTAAACACGTTTCTTTATTTCATCCCCCAAAGACCTGTATGTATTATGCTGATTTTCTACAGTTATCAGGAGTTGAATATTTGTCCTTTTACATTTTAGCTCTCAGAATGTGTTTGAAGATCACTGAACTGTACATAAAATTTAGCTGCTTTTCTCCCAATTGAATAATAAATAAAATTTATAGCAGCATATCTAACCTATGGGCTCTGACTTATATTTCTTACTAGATGAAGCACAAAACAATTAGTAATATGTTCTCTAAATCCATTATGTGATCAGAAATAATATTATAAAAAGTGTTGGGGTGATACATTCTATTGAACTCTGACTAAGAAGTGCAATGATTCATTATCTAGTTTAAAGGCTTACATGAATAGGAAAGATTAAATTATAACTCAATGGCTGTGAATATAACAAGAATATAAGAGAAACAATAGACTAATAAAATGGAACATGAAGATATATTTAAAAAGAAGATAAAACTTTGGAACAGAGACCTCAGAAATAATGCCACACATCTGCAACCATCTTAACTTTGACAAACCTGACATAAAAAAACAAAAGCAATGAGGAAAATATTTCCTATTTAATAAATGGTGTTAGGAAAACTGACTAGTCATATGCAGAAAACTGAAACTGGACCCCTTCCTTACACGTTACACAAAAATTAACTCAAGATGGATTAAAGACTTAAATGTAAGACCTATAATCATAAAAACCCTAAAAGAAAACCTAGGCAATATCATTCAGGACATAAGCATGGGCAAAGACTTCATTACTAAAACACCAAAAGCATTTCAACAAAAGCCAAAATTGATGAATAAGACCTAATTAAACTAAAGAGCTTCTGCACAGCAAAAGAAACTATCATCATAGTGAACAGGCAACCTACAGAAAGGGAGAAGAGCTTCTGCATGGCAAAAGAAACAGTCATTAGAGTCAATTAGCAACCAACAGAATGGGAAAAAATTTTGCAGTCTACCCATCTGACAAAGGGCTGATATCCAGAATTTACAAAGAACTAAAACAGATTTACAAGAAAACAAACAAACAAACCCATTCAAAAGTGGGCGAAGGATATGAACAGACACTTTACAAAAGAAGACATACATGAGGCCAGCAAACATATGAAAAAATGCTCATCATCACTGGTCATTAGAGAAATGCAAATCAAAACTACATTGAGATACCATCTCACGCCAGTTAGAATGATGATCATTAAAAAATCTGGAGACAACAGATGCTGTAGAGGACGTGGAGAAATAGAAACATTCCTACACAGTTGGTGGGAGTGTAAATGAGTTCAACCATTATGGAAGACA
>NW_022437044.1:4922111-5024899 GCF_009761245.1 Sapajus apella | reverse complement strand
ATATGAAAAAATGCTCATCATCACTGGTCATTAGAGAAATGCAAATCAAAACTACATTGAGATACCATCTCACGCCAGTTAGAATGATGATCATTAAAAAATCTGGAGACAACAGATGCTGGAGAGGATGTGGAGAAATAGGAACACTTTTACACTGTTGGTGAGAGTGTAAATTAGTTCAACCATTGTGGAAGACAGTGTGGCGATTCCTCAAGGAACTAGAAATAGAAATCCCATTTGACCCAGCAATCCCATTACTGGGTATATATCCAAAGGATTATAAATCATTCTACTATAAGGACACATGCACATGAATGTTCATTGCAGCATTGTTTACAATAGCAAAGACCTGGATCCAACCCAAATGCCCATCAATGATAGACTGGACAGGGAAAATGTGGCACATGTACACCATAGAATATTATGCAGCCATCAAAAACGATGAGTTCGTGTCCTTTGTAGGGACATGGATGAACCTGGAAACCATCATTCTCAGCAAACTGATAAACAAACAGAAAATCAAACACCACATGTTCTCACTCATAGGTGGGTGTTGAACAATGAGAACACATGGATACAGGGAGGGGAGCATCACACACTGGGGTCTGTTGGGGATAAATAGGGGAGGGAAAGCAGGGGGTGGGGATTTGGAGAGAGATAGCATGGGGAGAAATGCCAGATATGTGTGAAGGGGAGGAAGACATCAAATCACACTGCCATGTGTGTACCTATGCAACAATCTTGCATGTTCTTCACATGTACCCCAAAGCCTAAAATGCAATAAAAAATTAATAAATTAAATTAAATTAAAATAAAAAAAAAAGAATTTCTCTTAGTAATATATTTCCTTCTGTGAATACTAGCCTAGAAGTTATATATGTTCTCTTCTATAAAATCTAAATATTGATAATACCACAAATATTCTTTATAAATATCAAATAAGATAATCAATGTAAAGGGCTAAGACAAGTGTCCAGCACAGAGTAAGAGTTCATTAATTATTAACTGTTACTATTCTTTATTCAGGTTGATGTAAACTTTTTATTTAAGACACAGCTCATAAAATGCTTAAAATACATTTAAAATTACAATATCATTAAAATATTATAATATATAAATCAATAAGGGATATTTCCTTGTGACTTAAAATCACATTATATAGGATATTGATTATTTTGGTAAAGATTAATGTGAGAAATTTGACAATGGTAATTCTACTGAAATTTTATTTCCTTTCACATTTTATTCGTAGCTGTGAGGCTCTGGTTATTCTTACTGTGCTTTAAGATTGATTGATTGTAGAGCAGAAGGAATTAACCATGGTACCATTAAGTCTATATCCTTGGGAAAGTTACTTACACTTACTAAGTTTCAGTTTCCTTTTTCTAAAAGTTGGGGCCTTAATAAAACTCATTAAGCAGCTATAAAGATTAAATTAAATAATAATTGTAAAGGTGCTATATAAAAATAAGGGCTTATTAAAACAACTAATAATTACTTGCTTGAATTTTGTCTAATATATTTCTTCAAGTATACACAATCACTTTATATTCTCAAGACTGCTATTAAACTAACTGTGATTGGGAGAGGGTGGTGTAGAATTTATGAATGTATGCCAGGGCGCCCAGACAATTAAGTGAGACAAAATAATCTTTTCAACAAATGGTTCTGAATCAAGTGAATATACATATGCAAAAGAATAAATTTAGATCCCTACCTCACAGTATATACGAAAATTAACTGAAAATGAATTAGGCCAAATACATAAATGCAATGATTATACCTATAAAATGCTTAGAAAAAAACTTATAGTTGTAAATCTTTATAACCTTGGATTAGGAGCCTATTTCTTAAGCACACCAAAAGGACAAAAAGTGAAAAGACAACCAATAGAAAGAGCAAAAAGTGTTTGGAAACCACATATCTGACGTTGAAGTTGCATCTACAATATCTAAATGAATCTTACAATCTAATTACAAAAATACATACACAACTTTTAAAATGCAAAGATGCCCTATAAATATATATACCTAGTATGTGTCCATAAGAATTTAAAATTTAAAAAAATTTTTAAAAAGCATTTAAATAGACATTTGCAGCAAATATATATATATATATATATCTCCTTTGCAGCAAATGTCTATTTAAAAACTCTCTCTTGCTCTCTCTAAATATTTATATATATATATATATTTATATATAAATATTTTAGCTGAATGATTCATAATAGCCAAAAGCCGAAAATAAGCAAATGTCAATTAACTGGTGAATAGAGAAATAAAATGTGGTATATCCATATAATAGCAAAGATAGACTATATATGGAATACTGTCTATTCCATAGATATTATATATGGCAATAAAAGGAAATGAAATATTGTTATATGCTACAATGTGGGTAAACCTTGAAATCACTATACCAAGTGAAAGAAGTCAATCATAAAGGATGACTTTTTCCATTTATATGAATTATCTAGAATAGGTAAGTATTTAGAGACAGAGGTAGATTAGTGGTTGCATAGAGCAAAGAGTGGCATCCAGGCATTTGGGAGTAATTGCTAATGAGTATAATTTGTATCTTCCTTTCAACTTTAAGAGATAATTTTTAATATTAAAACTATTAAAATGTCTACTTGCTCTATGTTTACATTTTTGTTGAAATGTATTCAAATTGGACAAATTTTCAATAGTATAAAATTTTATTTTAATTATTTTTATCATTGAGAATGAATAAAAGTCAAGACTGTGATACACATATAAAATAGGAAAGTAAAGTTCAGGTTTTTTTGTCGGGCAAGATGGCAGACTAGACACAGCCAGGAAGAAAATCTGTCACTGAGGGACGGGGACATCTGAAAGACTGCCACACTCTGAGCAGATCTCCAGAGAGAATGCACTGAGTGGATGGAAAGAAGACCCACTTGCTGGGCTGAAAAGGGAGGAAGCTGGGACCCTTAAAGGAGGCTGCCACACTAAGACTCATTACTGGCTCCCAATAAATCCTGGGGAAGGAATGAGTTGAGTAGGTGTGAAGTGACCCCCTCTCACCAGAGACCTCTGGAATCCTGTCAGCAGGAGACCCACAACCCCCACGGACAGTTGAGATGCCAGGGAAAGCTTTTTAGAAAGATGGTTGGGGCAAAATTCCAGGCTATTTAGAGCCCAAACAGTTTGGTACAGGAATGTCTGCAGCGGACCAAGGCCAGGGATGCCCGTTCCTTAATGCTCAACAAGCTTTCCTAGGAGACTTTAGCCATAGGGGAACTATTGGACCTGAACAGAGCAGGGCAGTCTCACCTGTGAAATGGGCCCAGTCAGATCTAATCACCCTATTTTCTGGCTTCTCCCAGTGCCCCAGCTGGGCTGCACCTTCTTGCAGTGCAGCCCTGGATACCCAACCAGGGTGCCTACCAGGAGTCTGTATCATAGCTCTTTCACTGGCAAACTCCCCCTGACTGTTGCAGAGCTCCAGCAAAGCAGCCACAACCAACACACACCATTGCACCTGCACCCTCTCCCATGAGATCCTCCACCAAACAACTCTGTGGGCATGCATTTGCCAATAGCTACTGCCCCACCACTTTTCTATTTCCAGTGCACTCATGGGAGGACCTTGCCTCCTTTCCCCATTGGTGTGCATGTATGCATGCACCCTGTCATGCCACTGCGTCAGAATGAGCACAAACCACCCCCACCACTTCCGCCATTGGAGGAGCAAACTCAGGCCCAGAGGCAAAGGGCCTCATCCTCCATCACCACCCCATGCTGCTGCTGCTGCTGCTGCTGCTGGTGTGAGCATGTGTGTGGAGGCTGGTAGCCTTGAGCCCTGCCAGTGTCCTGTATCTGCACCAACAAGGCTGCCAGTGTGAATGTGCACATGGATACCAGTTGCCCCATCCCCTTCGCTCTGGTCCAAACTGCCACTGCTATGAACACAGGCATGGAGGGTGGAGGCCCCATGCATGCCAGAGCCCTGCTCCCTCCAACAAGCATGCATGCCACTGCACTGCCACTGCTGCTGTCATGAGCGAATGAGCATGGATTCCGCTGCCACTTACCCAGTGAAGCACTTTGTCTGGTACCACCTGCTGGAGCATTTTAGCCAGATGTCAAGGAACTCTTTGGCACTTCCAGTACAGTAGGTTCCTTATCTTGAAGGGCCAGAGAACAAGCCAGTGACTGGCCCCATACAAGTCCCCCAGTGGTAGCCCAGGAGTACTGAGCTGAGCTTTGGCCCACTAAAACATTCCAGAAACAAAGCTATTCAACTGCATCCATGTTATACTGTAATCAAACCCCTTAGGACAACAAAGAAGATAAAACAAAGAAACTAATTGAAAGGACAGTATATTCAAAGATTGAAGGACCATCACCCACACAGATGAGAAAGAACCAGTGCAAGAACTCTGGAAACTCAAAAAGTCAGAGTCTTCTTACCTCCAGATGATTACACTAGTTTTTCAGCAATGGTTCTTAACCAGGCTAAAATGACTGAAGTGAAAGAAACAGAATTCAGAAAATGGATGGGAATAAAGATCATTGAGATTCAGGAGAAAGTTTAAACCCAATCCAAGGATTCTAAGCAATATAATTAAATAATAACAGAGATTTAAAAAGGAAATGGTCATTTTAAGAAAGAACCAAACTGATATGACACACCTGGAAAACTCACTTAAAGAGTTTCAAAATAAAATCTCAAATACTAACAGAAGAATTGATGAAGCTGAGGAAAAATCTTAGTTCTCAAAGGCCAGATCTCCAAAATATTTCCTTCAGACAAAAATAAAGAAAACACAATAAAGACTATGAACAAAGCCTTCCAGAAACATGGGATTATGAACGGGGACCAAATCTCCAAACTCATAGGTGTCCCTGAGGGAGGATAGGAAACAAGCAAAGTGGAAAACATATTTGAGGATATTGTACTTCATATTTTCTCCAACCTCACTAAAGATCCCAACATTCAACCGCAGGAAAAGCAGGGAATCCCTGTGAGATATTACTCAAAAAGATTGTACACAGTACACAAAATCATTAGATTTTCCCAAGTTAAAATGAAAGAAAAAATGTTCAAGTAAGCTAGAGAGAAGGGGAAAGTCATCTACAAAGGGAACTCCATTATGCTAACATCAGGCCTTTCTGCAGAAACTCTAGAGGTCAGAAGAGCTTGGGGACCTATGTTTGACATTTGTAGAAAGAAAATTCCTACAAACAATTTTATATCCAGCTAAACTGAGCTTCATAACCAAAGGAGCAATAAGATCCTGTTCAGACAAGGAAATGTTAAGGGATTTTGTTACCACAAATTCATAATAACTGAAGACATACCAACCACACCCTTAGACCATAGCACAATAAAACTAGAAACAATACTAAGGAAACCACTCAAAACAGCACAATTTTATGGCAATTAAACAACCTGCTCCTGAATGACTTTTGGCTACACAATATAATTAAGACAGAAATGAAGTAATTATTTTAAACATGTAAGAGCAAAGATATAGCATAACAGAATCTCTGAGACACAGTTAAAGCAGTGTTAAGAGGGAAGTTTATAGCACTAAATGTTCACATATAAAAGTTAAAAATATATAAAATTAACAACCTAACATTACACTTAAAGGAATCACAGAAACAAGAGCAAACCAAACTCAAAGCTAGCAGAATAAAATAAATTACCATAATCAGAGCAGAACTGAAAGAAATTAAGAGGTGATCTCACAAAAAACATAAATAAATGCAGAAGATGTTTTTTTAAATAATAAGTAAAATAGGCTGCTATCTAGACTAATAAGGACAAAAAGAAGATCTAAATAAACAAATTCAGAAATGACAAAGGGCACATTACCACTGATCCCAGAGAAATACAAATAAAAAACAAAATCAGAGAATACTACGAATATCTCTGTGCAAACAAACTAGAAAAGCTAGAAAAAAATGGATAAATTCCTAGAAATGTACAACCTCCCAAGATAGAACCAGGAAGATATTCAATTCCTGAACAGATCAATAATGAGTCCCAAAACTGATTCAGTAATTAAAAGCAGAATATCCAGAAACAGCCCAGGACAAGATGGGTTCACAGCCGAATTCTATCAGATGTGCAAAGAAGAGCTGGTAATATTTCTGCTAAAACTATTCCAAAAAATTGAGAAGGAGGAACTCCTCCCTAACTCATTCTATGAGGCCAGGATCATCCTGATACCTAGTAGACACACAATTTAAAAAAAAAAAAAAAAAAAAAAAAAAAAAAACTTTAGATCAATATGCTTGATAAATGTGTATGCAAATACCTTCAACAAAATAGTAGTAAACCTAATCCAGCAGACATCAAAAAGCTAAGAAAGTGCTCTATGCAAAAGTGCTTTGTTCCATTTGAGTCAAGTAGGCTTTATTCCAAAGATGCAAAATTGTTTCAACATATTAATATAAATAAATGTGATCATCACATTAACAGAGCTAAGAACAAAACCACATAACCATATCAATATATGTTGAAAATGCTTTTGATAAAACTCAGCATTCCTTCATATTAAAAACCCTCAACAAACTAGACATTAAATAAATATACTTAAAAATAATAAGAGCCATCTATAAAAAAAAAAAAAAAACCTACAGCCAACATTACACTGAATGAGCAAATGCTGGAAGCATTACACTTGAAAACTAGAACAAGACAAGGATGCCATCTCTTACCCTTGCTGTTCAACATAGTACTGGAGGCCTTAGCCACAGCAATTAGGCAGCAAAAAGAAACAAAATGTATTTAAATATGAGGACAGGAAGCCAAACAAACCTTGTTGACAGACAATATTCTTGTGTACCTAGAAACCTCATGATTTCTGTGCAAAAGTGCTTTGATCTGATAAACAACTTCAGAAAAGTTTTGGAATACGAAATCAATTTACGATAATCAGTACCATGCCTGTTCAACAGCAATATCTAGGCTGAGAGCCAAATCAAGAACACAGTCCCATTCACAATAGACGTAAAAAGAATGCAATACCAACCAATATAGCAAACCAGGAAAGTAAAAGATCACTATAATGAGAATTATGAAACACTGCATAAATAAATCAGATAGGGCACAAACAAATGGAAAAACATCCCATATTCATGGATAGAAAGAATTAACATTGTTAGAATGGTCATATTCCCCAAAGCAATTTACAAATTCAATGCTATTCCTCAAACTACCAATTACAAACTTTACAGAATCAGAAAAAAAAAGAAAAAAAAAACTCTTTTAAAATTTATATAGAACCAAAAAAGAGCCTGAATAGCCAAGGCAATCCTATGCAAAAAGAACAAAGCTGGAGGCATCATATTACCCAACTTCAAACTATACCGGTGGAACAGAATACAAAGCCTAGAAATAAAGCCTTACACCTACAACTATCTGATATTCAACAAAGCCAACAAAAATAAGCAATGGGAAAAAGGACTCACTAGCCAATAAGTGCTACTGAGATAACTGGCTATCCATATGCAGAAGATTGAAATTGGACCCCTTCCTAACATCATATAGCAAATCAACACAAGGTGGAATAAAGACTTAAATGAAACACCTAAAACCATAAAAACCATAGAAGATAATTTTAAAAATACCATTCTATGCATAGACCCTGGCAAAGATTTCATGATGAAGACTCCAAAAGCAAATGCAACAAAAATAGTAATTGACAAATGAGATGTAATTAAATAAAAGAGCTTCTGCACAGCAAAATAATTGTCAACAAACAAACAACTTAGAGAATTGAACAAAATATTTGTAAACCAAGCATCTGTCAGAGGTTCATTGTCCAGAATTGACAAGGAATTTAAACAAATTAACAAGTAAGAAACAAACATCCTCATAAAAAACAGGGAAAGGACATGAAAAGAGAGTTCATTTTTTATTATCATTTTTTTCAGATTTATTGAGGTATAATTAAATTATACAAATATACAAATAAAATTGTATATATTTAGAGTGCAAAACATGATTTTTTTTATTTCCAACTTTTACTTTTAAGTTCAAGGGTACTTGTGCATATTTGTTAGATAGGTAAACTGTGTGCCATGGAGGTTTGCTGCACAGATTATCCCATCACCTAGGTATTAAGCTCATCATCCATTAACTATTCTTTCTGATGCTCTCCTTTCTCCCAATCCCCAGCCTCCAGCAGGCCCCCGTGTCTGTTGTGACCCCATGATGTGTCCATATGTTCTCATCACTTAACTCCCACTTATAAGTGATAAACTGTGGTATTTGGTTTTCTGTTTCTGCATTAGTTTGCTAAGGATAATGGCTTCTAGCTCCATCCATGTCCCTGCAAAGGACCTGATAGTGTTTCTTTTTCTGGCTGCATAGTATTCTATTGTGTATATTTGCCACATTTTATTTATTCAGTCTATCATTGATGGGCATTTGGGATGATTACATGTCTTTGCTATTGTGAATAGTGCTGCAGTGAACATACACATTCATGTATGTTTTTAACAGAATAATTTATATCTTGGGGGGTATATATCCAGTAATGAGATTGCCAGGTCAAATGGCATTTCTGCCCCTACGTCTTTGAGGAATAGCCACACTGTTGTCCATAGTGGTTGAACTAAACTACACTACCACCAACAGTATCACAAGCATTCCTTTTTTCTCTGTAACCTCACCAGCATCTGTTGTTTTTTGACTTTTTAGTAATAGCCATTATGACTGGTGTGAAGTAGTATCTCACTTTGGTTTTGATTTGCATATCTCTAATAATCAATGATGTTGAACTTTATATATATGTATTTGCTGGGTGCATGTATGTCTTCTTTGGAGAGTGTCTGTTCATGTCCTTTGCCCACTTTTTTTTTTTTCTTTTAAGTTTGTTTAAGTTCCTTGTAGATGATGGATATTAGACCTATGTCAGATAAATAGGTTGCAAAATGTTCTCCCATTCTATAGGTTGTCTGTTCACTCTGATGATACTTTCTTTTGCTGTGAAGAAGCTCTTTAGTTTAACTAGATACCAATTCTCAATTTTTGCTTTTGTGGCAACTTCTTTTGGTATTCTTGTCATGAAATCTTTGCCTGTGCCTATGTTGCGAATGATATTGTCTAGATTTTCTTTTAGAATTTTTATAGTCTTGGGCTTTACATTTAATTCTAATCTATCTTGAGTTGATTTCTGTATATAGTATAATGAAGGAATCCAGTTTCAATTTTCTGCATATGGCTATCCAGTTCTCCCAGTGTTATTTATTAAATAGGGAATCTTTTTCCTATTGTTTTTGTCAGGTTTGTCAAAGATCAGATGGTTGTAGGTATGTGGTCTTATATCTGGGTTCTCTTCTCTGTTCTAATTGTCTTTGTGTTTGTTCTTGTACTAGTGCCATGCTGTTTTGGTTACCGTAGCCTTGTAGTATTGTTTAAAGTTGGGTAGCTTGATGTCTCCAACTTTGTTCTTTCCACTTGGGTTTGTCTTATTCCGGTTCCTTTTGGTTCCATATTTACTTTGTAATAGTTTTTTTTTTTTTTTCACCTACTTCTCTGAAGAATGTCAATGGTAGCTTAATGGAAATAGTATTGAATCTATAAATTGCTTGAGCAGTATGGCCATTTTCATGATATACATTCTTCCTATCAATGAGCATGAAATGCTTTTTTTGTTTGTTTGTGAGCAGATACTTCTCAAACAAGACATAAATGTGGCCAACAAGCATGTGAAGAAATGCTCAACATCACTAATTATTAGAGAAATGCAAGTCAAAACCACAATGAGATACAATCTCACACATGTCAGAATGGTTCTTATTAAAAAGTCAAAAAATAAAAGATGCTAGTGAGGTTGTGGAGAAAAGGGAACGCTTATACATTGCTTGTGGGACTATAAATTAGTTCACCCGTTGTGGAAAGTTGTTTGGAGGTTTCTCAAAGAACTAAAAATGGAACTACCATTTGACATGGCGATCCCATCAAAATAAATGTTTCCCAGGAAAATATAAATCTTTCTACCGTAAAGGCACATGCACCTGTAGGTTCATTGCATCACTATTCACAATGCAAAGACTGAAATCAAACTAAATGCCCATTAAGAGTGAAGAAGTGGATTTAAAACAATGTGCTACGTATACCCTGTGGAATACGACACAGCCATAAAAAGAATAAAATCATGTATTTTGCAGCAATATGGATGGAGCTGAAATCCATTATCCTAAGCAAACTAAACAGGAGTAGAGAACAAAATGCTACATGTTCTCACTTACAAGTGGGAGCTAAATATCGAGTACACATGGGCACAAAGAAGGGAAAAATAGACACCAGGGCCTACTTGAGGGTGGAGGTTGGGAGGAAGGTAAGGATTGAGAAAGTACCTGTGGGGTGGTATGCTCATTACCTGGGTGACAAAATAATCTGTACATCACACACCTGTGACATGCCGTTTATCTATATAGAAAAACTCCAAATGTACCCCTGAAATTATACATTAAAAATTAAATTAATTAATCAATTAAAAAAGAAAGTAAAACTCAGAAGCTGAAAAAAAAATTACCAGTAAGGCAATCTGCTTAAAACTTCAAAAAAAAAAAAAGAAAATTAATATATTGGAGAGATATCCACAATCCCAGGTATATTGCAGCACTTTCCACAATAGTCAAGATTTGGAAGCAACCTAAGTATTCATCAACAAATGAATCAATAAAATGTGGTATATAGACACAATAGAGTACTACTCAACCATAAGCAATGAGACCCTGTGATTTGTAGAAACATGTGTTGAACCAGATATCATTATGTTAAATGAAATAAGTCAGGTACAAAAAGATAAACGTATGTTCTCACTTATTTGTGGGAGCTAAAACTTAAAACAATTGAAGTCATTGAGACAGAGAGTAGAATAATGGTCACCAGAGTCTGTGAAGGATAGTGGAGTGGACAGGGCAGGGAAGGAGAAGTGTTTAATGGGTACAAAAAATAGGAAGAAGATCCAGTATTTGACAGCACGACAAAATGACTATAGTCAATAATAATTTGATTGAATTAAATTACACTTAAAAATAACTAAGAAGGTATAATTGGATTGTTTATAACACAAGGGATAAATGCTTGAGGTAATTGATACATCAATTACCCTGATGCAATTATTACACATTGTATGCCTGTATCAAAGTATCCCATATACCTCATAAATAAATATATATTATTTACTGAAAAAATGTTTAAAATTTCAAAAATTAAATTAAAAGAATGTTTAAACAATGGAGAAATGCAAAAGTCAGTAGGCATTTATGGTTTCTTTTAGAGTGTGAGATACTGTAAATTTGATAGTGGTGATGAATTGCACACTTTGAGTATATTAAAAATCATTCAATTTTACACTTTAAATGGGTAAAATGTATGACATTTTAATTATATCTTCACAAAGTTGTTTAAAAAAAATGAGTATGTGTCATTAAGTCAGACAGTCTTTCTTTGTTAAGGTTTATTTATTTAGTGAGTGATATCAGCTGAACTTTATCAAGTACCTTTTCAGCAACTATGAAGATAATTATATGTTTCTTTTTAAAAATTATATATTGTGAATTATATTAGTAGACCGCTTATTGTTGAAAAAAAAAAAGTCTTGATTTGAATCTGGCTTTGTCAAGGAGTAGTTTTTTTTAGCTTTGGATGTGTATCATTTAACATAATGCTATCTGGTTCAACACAATTTTAAGCCTGAAATTTTTTCCACAATAGGGGTATAATAATAATGTTAATTTCCATCACATGCAATTTTTATATGGGCCATCTGGCACAAAATTTGTAAATAGCTAAATATAGTGTCTTTTTTAAAGGCTACACAAACTAATTAACAAAGGAATTGCTTTTGGCATAAATTTTCTTATCTGCAAAATGAAGCAGTTAAACTAGACAAATTCTAATATCTTTTCGAGTTCTTACAATTATGTGATTCAAAGTATAAATGTCCTATGTTTATATAGGAAACAGTGACATCGAACATTATGTTTATCAAAGCAATGTGGATAACTAATATGTGTTATTGAAAATAAAAACTTTTGGCCCAGTTAATTACAAAATTCTGCTAAGAAAAATACATATTTACTACAGTACATTTTAAGACTACAAAATATGATCATTTCTCATCTTTTCTTGGATAAGAGAAGCAAGTATTCTCTATAGCATCTGCTTCCATTTATCATATTCAAATGAAATTAATATTCCATAGAATACAACTTGAGAAATATTAATTCTGGCATAATGTTGTTAAGCAAGAGTGAGATTTCATACTTAATATGGTATTTGAGAATATGCTAATACATCATTACAGGAGTACAAACCAGACTAAAAATGGCAATGGTTTGGACATGTGCAAATTGTAAATAACAGAAAACTGCTACTTAGGCAGGTTGTGATAGAAGTTTATTTCCCATTCTGCTACAATTGCCATTGTAGACACCATCATTATTAGTAGCAAATTTAATTATGATAATTTTACTATTTATAAAGGTTTGTGTTGAAGGAGTTAAGAATATGCCACTCCAAAATATGAGGCTCTAGCACATTGATTATTTTGAATTAAAGAAACTTAAAATGACACAGCAGTGGCAAGAAGATCACTCAGACCTGTATATTCTTGTTTTGGTTTTTTTTCTTTATTATTTTTATTTGTATAAATTTATGGGGTACAAGTTCAACCTTGTTATATGGATATATTGTTTAGTTGTCAAGTAAGGGCTTTAAGGTTTATATACTTTAACTGAATAATGTACATTGTACCCATTAAGTAATTTTTCATCATCCACCCCTTTGCTATCCCTTCACCTTTCTGAGTCTTCATTATCTACCATTCCATTCTCTATGTCCTTGTGTACACATTTTTTAGCATTCACTTACAAGTGATAACATGAAATGTTTGATTTTCTGTGTCTGGCTTATTTCACTTAAGATAATGGCCTCCAGTTCCATTCATCTTAGTGCAAATAACATGATTTCATTTTGTATGGCTCAATAGTGTTCCCTTGTGTACATATAGCAAAATTTTAATCAAATTATCTGTGATGGACACTTAGGTTGACTTCATGACTTTGACATTGTAAATAATGTTGTGATTAATATATAGTTGCAGGTATCTTTTTGATAAATGGATTTATTTTCCTTTGGGTAGATATAGGACATGAAATTCCCATGTGGGAGATATGCTCCCAATACTACAAAGAATAACATCCATATCAAAGATGGGAAGTTGAAACTGAGAGAATTTGTACAGACAAACCTGTTGAACTAATGCTTATCTTCCTAGTCAGTTATATTTCCAATTAACTACCCTAGCCCAAGCTCCTTTGCTTTGTCACATTTCAGAAGTTATTATTCTTTGTCCAATTTTTATGTAAGTGTTTAATTCTGTTTTGCTGGATTTTCATCTTCTAACGAGGGCTCCAGTGCCACATAAAACTTGTATTAAATAAGTTTGTATGTTTTTTTCCTGTTAAAATATTTTATATCAACTTAATTATTGGTTGCAACCAGGACTGTAAGAGGTGGAATTTTGTCACCTCTGAAGTGTTCATAAAATGCTTAAACTATAGATTCTGGGTTGACAATTTCACATTTATTTGAAAAATAGTACTGAATTACCAAAAATGTCAAAAAACAAACATGGAGCGTATATTAATTTAAATCGCTATAATAGTTTACTATTCACAGGGACCATAGGTGTAAAAAGGATTTTTGGAGAGTAATCATTAAAAAAAATTGAAAAGGTCATCAAATATGTGGGATTTGTAATTCATCACCATTTTGTCACTTTGAGAAGCAGAGGGTGGTTGCTCAATTCTACGATACTCTTAAAACAGCATTTCCCGTAATGCAACTCAGAGTGGCTCCAGATGATTAAATACAGGGTGAAAATTAGGTCCATGGAGATCAGGGAGCCAGCTGCAGAAGAAACATAAACAAGCTTTCAGATTGTGCTCCACAGTACTTCAAAGTTTCAATAGTCCTTAACGGGAGAGGTTTTTAAAGGAAGCATACTCACAGAGGAGAGATTTAATACCTTTTTCTCTGTGTTCCAGAGTATCACATTCTGGAGCCAGAAAAATAACACATATCAGAAGTGTCAAATCAAGGTCAGAAAGAAAAATGATATCAAGGCTTTAGACCAAAAAACTGAATGAACCAGGCAGGTTATAAAACATTAGGTTGTGCTGAAGAATTTTCCATGCACCATGTAAAGATATGCCAATTCTAGAGATGCATATCTTTTTTTAAACATGGTGAGAGCCACATAAAAATCACTTGAATTTAGTTTCTTATCTGACAGCAGAAGCCTCTGTCAAATGAACAAAGTTATGGCTTGGTTATCAAATGTGATTTAACATAAACTTTCCCTGATTGAACATAAGGATTTTGAGAAATGTCAAAATTTTTATTTTATTCTTTTTTTAGAGACAGAGTCTTACTATGTGGTCAGGCTGATCTCTAACTCCTGGGCTCAAGCAATCCTCCCCTGCCTTTGCCTCCCAAAGTTCTGAGATTACAGGTGGGAGCCACCATGCCTGGCCTTTCTTCTTTAAAAAACAAATTGTTATTGTTATATTATAGATGTACATATTTGTGGAGTAGATGTGATATTTCAACAACGGTATATAATGTGTAATGATCAAATCAGGGCAACCAGGATACCCATTACTTTAAACATTTATCTATTATTTGTGTTGGGAACATTACAATTCTGCTCTTCCAGCTATTTTGAAATATACAGTAAATTGTTGATAACTATAATTTTCCTACTATACTATTGAATATTGTAACTTACGTCTACTATTGAACTGTATTTTTATACCCATTAGCCAGCTTCTTTTTATCTTTTCCTTCCCTCCTGTTTTTGCAGCTTCTGGTAACAATCTTCTACTCTCTAGGTCCATGAAATGCGTTTTTTAGCTCCCACATATAAGTGAGAACATGCAGTATTTGTCTTTCTCTGTTTGGTTTATTTCACTTAGTTCTATCTATGTTGCTGCAAATAAGAGTGTTTCATTCATTTTTACAGCTGAATAATATTCCATTGTGTATACATGCTGCATTTTTATTATCTGTTCATCTGTTGATGGACACAGGTTGATTTCATATATTGGCTATTGTGAACAGTGCTGCAATAAATATGGGAATGAAAATATCCCTTTTATATACTGATTTCATCAGCCTATTTTGGAGTTTTAAGGTTTGACTGCCACACTGGATTTCAGACTTGCATGGGGCCTGTAGCCCTTCTTTTGGCCAATTTTATTTCACTTTGAATGAATATATTTACCCAACGCCTGTATCCCCATTGTATGTAGGAAGTTACTAACTTGCTTTTGATTTTACAGGCTCATAGGCAGAAGGGACTTGCCTTGCCTCAGTTGAGGCTTAACATTTGAGACTTTGGGGGACTGTTGGGAAGGCATGATTGGTTTTAAAATGTGAAGATATGAGATTTGGGAGAGGCCAGTGGTAGAATAACATGGTTTGGCGGTGTGTCCCCACCCAAATCTCATCTTGTAGCTCCCATAATTCCCATGTGTTATGAGAGGGACACTGTTGGGGATAACTGAATCATGGGGTGGGTCTTTCCGGTGCTGTTCTTGTGATAGTGAGTGGGTCTTACGGGATCTGCTGGTTTTAAAAATGGGAGTTTCTTTGCACAAGTTCTCTCTTTGCCTGCTGTCATCCATGTAAGATGTGACTTGCTCTACCTTGCCTTCCACCGTGATTGTGAGGCCTCCCCAGTCATGTGGAACTGTAAGCCCAATAAACCTTTCTCTTGCAAATTGCCCAGCCTAGCGTATGTCTTTATAAGCAGTGTGAAAATGGACTAATACAGTATCTTTTACTTTCAAATATATATTATTTTAATAAAGGAATAAAATATGTAAATAAAATGTTTTCTTGAGAACTAGTCTGTTTAAGTTAAAACTGCTTCGAACTTCTTACATATTCAGATATTACATAGTTAACTGAAGACATTACAGATAGCCTATTTAGTAAGGCAGCCTTCATATCCCCTTCTTTTTAGTTTCCCATCCATCTTATTCCAACTCTTAGAATCCTTTAAGGGTGTTTGGTTGGTTGGTATGACAAATAATAGTCATTTTCTAACCGAAATTAGGTAAGAAGAGTGAGTAATGTGAGAAAATCAAGGGCCATTGGAGCAGACATATTTAGTTAAGGGAATGCTTTTTAAATGTTTTACAAGGATCATATAGCTTGTCTGTCATGATGACTAGAATGCCACAGGAGGCTGGGGGAAATTGAAAAGGCATTCTTGTCACATTACATAATATGTTCTGTATTACTGTAAAAATCATCTATTAATTACCATTTCCAAAACTAGTAAAACTTAACAGAAAAATGAAGAAGGTTTTATTACACAATACATTTGAAAGTTGGGAAAGAAACATTTAATTATTACTTTTTTTTTTTAACAGTAGTCTACCACCATCCCTACATTGATAAACTAAAGAATAGTTTTCCTGGTACCCAATTTACTGTATTAGTTTGTTTTCATTCTGCTGATAAAGAGATTGCCAAGACTGGGCAATTTACAAAAGAAGGAGGTGTAATGGACTTACAGCTCCACATGGCTGGTGAGGCCTGGCAATCATGGTGGAAGGCAAGGAGGAGCAATTCACATCTTATGTAGGTGGTAGCAGGCAAAGAGAGAGCTTGTGCAGATAAATTTCCATTTTTAAAACCATCGGATCTCGTGAGACTCATTCACTGTCACAAGAATAGCACAGTAAAGACTCACCCCCATGAATCAATCATCTCCCACTGGGTCTCTCCCACAACATGTAGGAATTATGGGAGCTACAAGATGAGGTTTGGGTGGGAACACAGAGCCAACCCATATCAGATACTTTTTTTTCAGAATGGTTTGAAACAATTGACAGACTTTTTGTCAGAATAAAATTAAAATTAGAAATTTATCTTAAATGTCTATTTTATATCTAAGTCATACCTAATAGCAAATTTTCAAAGAAAGCGAACATTTGATAGAAAATCTTTATTATCAGGCAACACAATAAACTCTTTAGAATGACTGAATTTGTAGCTATTAAATAGATTTTTAAAATGCAGCATAAATGTACACACACACACAATTCTATGTGGAGTAGATTGGGTGGAAGAGAGAGCTGTTTCAATACAAATTAATTAGGCTTTTTTGAAAAATACCTGAAATCTCTGAATTATAGACTTATTTATGCAGTATATAGTCATCATGTTTCTAACGCTTCTATGTGTAAGCAAATAGTTTAGAGAGAAAACAATTACCAGATGAGATTTTGTTGCGTATTCCTGCAGGCATCTTTCCAAAAGACAAAGAAACTTCCTTCAAAAGAACTGACAACCTTCAGGTATCCTATATTTGTTATTATACATGGTCTGCAAGGTAATTCGAGGTTGTAATAATAATTAGAGGTTGTAATAATATTCTGTATCTATTATAATTTAATCTCATAGGCACAATGTGTTAGCCCATGTGTATGCTGCTAATAAAGACATACCTGAAACTGGGCAATTTTCAAAAGAAAGAGGTTTAATAAACTCACAGTTCCCCATGACTGAGAGGCCTCACAACCATCGTGGCAGGCAAGGAGGAGCAAGTCTCATCTTATGTGGATGGTGACAAGCAAAGAGAGAGTTTTTGCAGAAGAACTCCTCTTTATGAAACCATCAGATTTCATGAGGCTTGTTCACTATCACGAGAACAGCATAGGAAAGGCCTGCCCCTATGATTCAATTACCTCCCAGTGGGTTCCTGACAGATGTAACAAGATCAGATCAAAGTTCTATAGTGAGGAAAATGTAATTGATAATATTTTCATATAAAAAAGTAAGGAAAAGTAACTTAAGAGACGATCCAAATCTATGAAATGCAAATAGCAATTTTTGACCAAGTGATCAATATCACAAAATTTGTCTAAAGATATAGATAGCATCTTGATGAAGTCTTTATAAGTGTTCATATTCTATTTCTCACATCATGTACCCTGACAAAACATATTATGGAGTCCCTCCCACGACATGTTAGAATTGTGGGAGCTACAATTCAAGATGAAATTTGGGTGGGGACATAGTTAAACCATATAACACAATAAAAAGTCATATGCTGAAATAACATGGACTTGGATAACATTGTGTAAATATCAGACGGAGGTTTAAATCAGCCAAAATGATTGGCTTCATAGATCTTGAATCTAGTAAGTTTTCCAAGTGACACAGATGAACATGGAAACCAACATATAAGATTTGCTAAAAAACAAAGTTTGGATGGGAACATAGTTCACAGGTTGTCTGACACTAAATGCCAGCTTCTAACTGAAAGGCTCTTCAGAACCTAAAGCAAAGAAATGGTTTTAGCCAATTAGAAAGTCTCCTGAAGTACACATTTTCTTGTAATCTTAAATAACTTTGTGAAGAGGATGGCTATATGTAAATTAATCCCTTTGGAGTTTTTCAGGAACAGAAGCCTGACTTTTGTCCTCTGCCCCAGTCTCTGTCATTGCCTTCTTTATCTTCATGAGAATCCAGTGTTTAGCTTCCACTTATAAGTGAGAACAGGTAGTATTTGGTTTTCTGATCTTGCATTAATTCATTTAGCATGATGCTTCTACCTGTATCCATGTTGCTGCGAAGGATATGAATTTGGTTTTTATTTATGGCTGTGTAGTATTCCATTGTGTATACATATCATATTTTCTTTACCTAATCTACTGTTAATGGGCAACTAGGTTGATTCCATTTGTCTGCTATTATAAATAGTTTTGTGAGGAACATAGAAGCACGGATATCTTTTTGGTATAATGTAATGGAATTGTTGGATCAAGTGGTAGCTTTAAGTTCTTCGGAAAATCTCCAAACTACATTTCACAGTGGCTGCAATAATTTACATTCTCACCAATAGTGTATAAACGTTCCCTTTTCTCCTCACCTTGGCCAATATCCGCTGCTTTTGACTTTTTATAGTAGCTATTTTGACTGGTATGAGATGGTATCCCATTGTGGTTTTCATTTGCATCTCTCTGATGATTGGTGATGTTGAGCATTTTACATTTGTTTGCTGGGCACTTGTATGTCTTATTCTGAGAAGGGCTGTTTTATTCTGACAAGGGTTCATGTTTTTTGCAGACTTCTAAAAAATTTTAAACTTTAATTTTAGATACAGAGAGTACATGTACAGGTTAGTAATATGCATATATTGTTCTCAGGTAGTAAGCACAGTGCCCAGTAGTTCTCAACGCATTTTCCCTCTGTCAGCCTCTAGTAGTGATCACTACTAGCAGCAGTAGTGATACGGTTTGGTTCTGTGTCCCACCCACATCTCATCTTGAAATTTATTCTCATAATTCCCACATATTGTGAGAGGGAGCCAGTGGGAGATAATTTGAATCATGGGAACAGTTTTCCCCATATTGTTCTTGTGGTAGTGAACAAATCTCATGGGATCTGATGGTTTTATCAGGGATTTCCATTTTGCATCCTTCTCATTTTTCTGTTGCTGCCCCCATGTAAGGAGTGCCTTTAGCCTCTTGCCATGATTCTGAGGCCTCCCCAGCCATGTGGAACTGTAAGTCCAAATAAATCCCATTTTGTTTTGAGATTCAGGTATGTCTTTATCAGCAGCACGAAAATGAAATAATACAATAAATTGGAACAAGTAGAGTGAGGCATTGCTGAAAAGATACCCAAAAATGTGGGAGCCACTTTGGAACTGCATAACAGGCAGAGGTTAGAACAGTTTGGAGGGCTTAGATGAAGACAGGAAAATGTGGGATAATTTGGAACCTCCTAGAGACTTGTTGAATGGCTTTGACAACAATGTTGATAGTGATATGAATGATAAGGTCCAGGCTGAGTTGGTCACAGATGGAGATGAGGAACTTGTTGGCAACTGGAGCAAAGGTGACTCCTGTTATGTTTTAGCAAAGAGACTAGTGGCATTTTGCCCCTGCCCTAGAGATTTGTGGAGCTTTGAACTCGAGGGAGATGATTTAGGGTATCTGGTGGAAGAATTTTGTAAACAGTGAAACATTTAAAAGGTGACTTTGGTAGTGTTCAAAGCATTCCATTTTAAAAGGGAAGCAGGGCATAAAAGTTCCGAAAATTTGCAGCCTGATGATGCAGTAGAAAAGAAAACAAAACATTTTTTAAGGAGGAATTCAAGCCACCTGCAGAAATTTGCATAAGTAGCAAGGAGCCTAATATTAATCCTCAAGACCATGGGGAAAATATTTCCAGGCCATATCAGAGACCTTCTCGGCAGCCCCTCCCAACACAGGCCCCAAGGCCTCGGAGAAAAAAAGTGGTTTCATGGGCCAGGCCCACGGTCCCCATGCTGTGTGCAGTCTAGGGACTTGGTGCCCTGTGTCCCAGCCATGGGGGAAAGGGGCCAATATAGAACTTGGGCTGTACCTTCAGAGGGTGAAAGCTCCAATTCTTGGTAGCTTCCACGTGGTGTTGAGCCTGCGGGTGCATGGAAGTCAAGGATTGAGGTTTGGAGACCTCCACCTAGATTTCAAAAGATGGATGTAAATGCCTGGATGCCCAGGCAAATGTTTGCTACAGGGCAGGGTCCTCATGGAGAACCTCTGCTAAGCCAATGCAGGAGGGAAATATGGGGTCAGAGCCTCCACACATCATTCCCACTGGGCACTGCCTATTGGATCTTTGAGAAGAGAGCCACCATTCTCGAGACCCCAGAATGATAGCTCCACTGACAGCTTGCATTATGCACCTTGAAAAGCCGCAGACACTCAACACCACCCTGTGAAAGCAGCCAGGAGGAAGGCTGTACCCCAGAGAGCCACAGTGGCAGAGCTGCTGAAAAACATGGGAACCCACTTCTTGCATCAGCGTGACCAGAATGCGAGACTTGGAGTCACAGGAGATCATTTTGGAGCTTTAAAATTTGACTACCCCACTGGATTTGGGACTTGCATGAGCCCTGTAACCCCTTTGTTTTGGCTAATTTCTCCTATTTGGAACAGCTGTATTTACCAAATACCTCTACCCCCATTGTATCTAGGAGGTAACTAGCTTGCTTTTGATTTTACAGGCTCAAAGGCACAAGGGACTTGCCTAGTCTCAGATCAGACTTTGGGCTGTGGTCTCTTAGGTTAATGTTGAAATGAGAGAAGACTTTCAGGGACTGTTAGGAAGGTATAATTGGTTTTGAAATATGAGGACATAAATCGGGAAGGGCGAGGTATGAAACGATATGGTTTGGCTGTGCCCCCACACAAATCTCAACTTGAATTTTATCTCCCAGAATTCCCACATGTTGTGGGAGGGACACAGTGGGAGGTTTTTTAATCATGAGGGCCAGTCTTTTCCGTGCTATTCTCATAGTGGTGAATAAGTCTCACAAGATCTGATGGGTTTATCAGGGGTTTCTGCTTTTGATTCTTCCTCCTAATTTTTCTCTTGCCACCTTTCTCCCCCCACCATGATTCTGAGGCCTCCCCAGTCATGTGGAACTGTAAGTCCAATATTCCCAGTCTCAGGCATGTCTTTACCAGCAGCATGAAAACAGTCTGATACAAGTAATTTGCAGTGTCTATTGTTCCTATGTTTATGTCCAGGTATGCTCAACATTTAGCTTCCACTTATAAGTGAGAATATGTTGCTTTGCTTTACTGTTCCTTCATTAATTTGCTGAGGATTATGGCCTCTAGTTCTATCAATTTTGCTGTAGTGGAGATGATTTCAGTTTTTTTTTCTGGCTACATAGTATTCCATGGTGTATATGTACCACATTTTCTTTGTTCAATCCACTGATGGGCACCTAAGTTGATTTTTATGCTTTTGGTATTGACCACTTTTTAATTGGGTTACGTATTTTCTCCTGTGTCTTTCTTAACTTTTCATGTCTCTGGATTTCACTAGCACTAGCATTATGCACTTCAAGTCCTAGCAGTAAATGAAATCTTGCCATCCAGAACACATATTACTTTAAACAATTATGCTTGTTTTACTGTCTTCATATCCTCAAGAAAAGTTATTTGTATTTTTTTTTCATTCACCCAGCATCTACCATACCAATCAGTTTATAAATCTTAAAGGTTCTTAAATTGTATCTGAATTCAGCATTACTTTATCAAATATAAGTAATGATTGGGAAGGGTTGAAATTAAGGAATGAAAAAGCTCACGTACAATATTTGTTCATTATGCTATTAACATAACAATCCAGTTGGAATGTGCAAACTTATAAGCCAAGTCTCTTCTATACAGATCAATGTTCATTACTTTTCGAGGCTGGACAAGATTTTATGTAATCTATGCAGCCCCTTCGTTACAAAGGAAGCAGCAAAAGCAGTAGTCAGCAATTTGGGCCAACTATCTTACTTTTCTGCTCTCTTCCAACAGCTCTTCTAGATGCAGGTGACAGAAAATTAATGAAATCTTGCAGGAATTCTATGCCAACCTCTGGAATTCAAGAACGTCTCCTGTTTTGGCTAATTAGAATTATTCTCCATGGAAAATGACTTGAGTCATGGTTCTTCTATTATCAAGAAAAGAATGGCTATGATAGAACACACTTTGCTGACTCCTTATTTTTCTGGAATGGATTTAAAGGGGTGTTAAAGTTACTTGTATTTTTAATTTGCTTTAAGACTTCAAAGTAAGTAGAACAAAGGAAACCACAAAAAGAAGGAAATTTGTGACTAAACTAGCAGTATGTGAAAGTATGTCAAAATTGAGAGTATAATCATTTGAAAAATATTTCTTGTAAAGATTAATGTGTAGAGAAAAAAATAATATTAAAGTAGAGATGCCAGTGATATTGGAACATTGCAAGTTAAAAAATAATCAATGAACAATTGAAAAAAGGAATTAAGTAGGTGAAGCATATGGAGTGGTGTATATTTGCTTCTCAAACACACTGCAAATAGACTAAATGATTGAAATAGAAACTTTTTTTTACAAGGCAGAAAAAAGCAAGAAGGGAATCATATCCATAGAAACAAAACAGTTTGTTTGGAATGTGGCCTGAGCTGTGAGGTTATATCTGCTTTTGTGTAAAGTACTAGACGTAATTTAGTAACTAAAAGTAGGAGCTGTGAAAATATTTTGACTTATTTTGCCGACTTTAAGTAGTTAGATTTGAGACTAAACCACAGGAAATGGTAGTCTGTTAGACGTAATCCTTTCACCAATTAGAAAAAATATTTTGTGTTAAATGATGACATTTTTTAAACTCATATGATTTTATGTTATAGGAAATTAGATTGAGAAATTACTGATAGTCGTAAATTATAAATATAATTCTTAAAAATAAAAAAAATGAAGCATTGCAATTTCATAGGGAAAAATAACCATGGGATACAAAGCAGTTATTAAATTCAGCTTTTGAAGATAAAAAAGTTCTAGGAATCTATTGCACAACAATATGAATATACTGAGCACTACTTAACTGTACAGGTAAAAATAATTAAGATGGCAAATTTGATGTTGTATTTTTTACCATAATTGTATATATTATTTTAATATATTATTAAGATTATAGATTACACTACATGTACTATATAATATATATCAAATATGTTAAACATATTAGAAAACTAAAAACACAAGAAAGACTATTTTGACTGAATAAACTTGGTCAAAATGGAGCTTGGAGTAAACTCAGGTTTACTCAGCTAAGGTCTTTCCCATTTGAGTCAAAAATTTGAAAACAAATCATGTAGAATAAATTATAGAAGACCTGGAACTTTATTAATAATAAATTAACCTTTTTGAAGTCATTTTTGTTCTTTTGCACTTAAGAATGTATGGTTCCAAGGTCTGAGTTTATATTACTAAGACTACTAAATATAAACATCCATATGTATTTATGCCATAACGAACTTTCTTAAGCCAAGAAAATACATATTAAAACTGTAAACTTTATGTAGGTTACCAAAATTCTTAAAATTATATAATTATTTTTAATGTATTTTAGTTTTGATTAAAAGATGGGCTAATTTATATTTTTGATGTTTTTAACTAAGTAATGACAATATGAAATTTTCCACAGAAATTCCATAAATATTTTATTGTATTAAATTTTGGTAATGCTACTTGTTTCCATAAAATTGAAAATGTTCCACTGACATGGGTGAGTGCTGTTTTCCAATAACATGTAAATGATTTTTTAGATAAACTTTCACACTGTTAGCAATGGTAGGTACCTGAGTTACACAGCACCAAAATATGTTACTGGCAGAAAATCTATACAGGCCTGCAGCAACCTCGATTCTTGCCTCCTCAGAAGAAAGAATTCAACTAAGGGGCATAACGGAGAAGGAAAGACCAAGGCAAGTTTTAGAGCAGGAGTAAAAGTTTATTACAAAGCTTTAGAGCAGGAATAAAAGGAAGGAAATATACCTCGAAGAGAGCCAAGCAGGCAACTTGAAAGATCAGTGCACAATTTAACCTATTGACTTGGAGTTTTATGCTTTGGCGTTCTTCTTCCAACTTCTGAGTTCTTACCAGGAAGCTGCTGATCAGTTTCAGGCATTTTTCATTGATTAAGAGGCTGCCTTTCCCTGGTGTCAGCTGTAACCAATTATTAATTTAGAGAGACAGTTAACAAGTGCCTCACCATCACCTGGGTGACTGACACTCCTAGTTTGTGTGTGGGGAGAGAAGGGGGAGCCATCTCCTGTCCTGCTCATGCAAGACTAGCTACCTTCTGTAATGTTTTTTTTTTTCCTCAAGAATCCAAAACACCAATTTTTGCGGGGAAAATGGATGAAGGTCAGTCTTCTGTAACTGCGTCCTGCTGATAGAGGGGTGGGAGTGGTGATGGTTCTGTGGGTCTTATCCTCCTGCTGTCAGGGCAGGGTTGGGTCTCTGAGTTGGTGAAGGTAGTATTCAGTGAGGTCCTAGGAAGACAGGGGCAGGATTTTACTTCTGTGGTGTCCCACTACTGGGAAGTCTAGAGATCCCCTGTAGAAGGGTGACTCTTGACAATTGAGAGAACGGCATCCCTCATTGAGGTTCATCTGGAACTTGATGGCCCATTCCTCTTGTTTCTTCTGAGCTGCAGCCAGAGAGCACTAGTTGGTTCACAGGAATAAGCAACGTTAGTTTGAATTGAAGTCTGTGAAGGGGGAACAGAAAAGGAGATTAAGTACTGTAGGTGCTATCCCCCATCAAGAGATTGCTTGGTTGCGATTTTATTAACCTTATCCAAATAAATGTAGGCTATTTCTAAACCCCTGAGACAGTACTGACTAGATTTAAGTTATTGGTTACAGATTTTGGTAGCTTTCCCAGGAGAAAAAGGAATATTAAAGGTAAAGATAAATTCAGATGTCACGTAAATATGAAGCAGACACCCATAGTGGAAAGTGTACTTTTGCCCCAAAGATGTGTGGAGTATTTAGACACTACCAGAGACTGTTGGGAGAATGGTAATCAGTCCCTTAAGTGATATAAAGGGGTGTGAATCTTTTTTTCTTTTTTTTGAGGGAAGGGATACCATTTGCCTAAATTACCCAACAGGATTGGGAGGAGAGTTGCTTAGAGAAGGAGCTTAGCACAGAGTAGGCAGCTTTTGAACCCCAAAGGGAAACTTTTGATTTTATTTGCTGCTGCCAGAATTTTCCTGGACTTTGTCTTGTTGACAAGGATGTCTGATTTGCAAGCCAGCTGGAGCACAGAGCCCTTCAGCTCCAGGCCATCAGGGCTTGGGATTCTGTCCTAGGGACTCTTCAGCCCTCAGGGCAGTCCTATTCCAGTGGCGAGCTCAGGACAAAGTGGGCAAGCTGTGTGGGGCTTTTTCCTATTTTTCTCTTTGGGGAAGTTTGCTTTCCGTTGCGTGGCTACCCACAGCAATGGTGGTTAACTGTAGGAGTGTCCTTAGGGCAACCTGAAGAGAGCCGGAGAGATTGTAAAGCAGCCAACAGTTGAGCCTGTCTTTTGCCCCTGCATTTCTTCTTTTTTCTTAGCCCTGTCCTTATTCTATTCTGTTTTGTTTTTTTTTTTTTTTTTTCTATTTTCTGCTATAAGAGATTGAGGAGGCTAATCTAAGACCCTCCTGCACAGGGGCACTGGGTTCCAAAGCTGACTTTTGTAATATCCTTGTAGTTCATTTTTGGATCAAACAGTATTACAAAGTAAAACTATATATTTTTTGGTTGTTTTAAAGTTTGGAGGAATCAAAGTTTTCCCAGTTTTGGAGGATGCATCTGAGGGGCATGTCCTGTGGTGTGGAGACACGATTACTCAGCTATGAAGAGAGAACAGAGGAGAAAAAGGTAAAAGTAAAAATAAGGCATTTCCTCTACTTTTCTATTATACTGAATGGGATATCCCCAATCGTCCTGTGCATTCCAGAATGAACTGGTCTTACTGTGTACCATCTATCCCATCTCATCACAATTACTCACTTGGGAACATAGGAGATACTAAAGTGTACAGTGGATCCCTTGTTTATCCTTGGGCTTCTGGAATGAACTGGTCTTATTGTGTACCCCTAACCTTTCTTCTCTGGTAATGATAATCTGTTACCCTGTGACAAACCTTTATCTCTGTCCCATGGGTCTCTTGCACCTGTGGCTTTGCTCCAGCCTAGATCCTTGTCTCCATGACCCTTTGGTGATTCAGAGTATTTTAGCAAAAAGTACTACATCTTTTCTTAGATTTCCATTTTCCATGTTCTTTAAATAGACAAAAAGTCTGTTTTGCAGCCAACTGCTGCAAAGCGACTAAACTTCCTTCTCTATTTCTTTCAAATATGACCTTGAATGTCTTGCTACATATTAAGAAGGCTGTGAAGTAATTAGAGAAATGGAGTCTGCAGGAGGATGTTGGAGGAAAGGAGAGGAATACTCATGGAAATCTTTCATATGCTCACAAAAACGGCAGCCCTTGAATAGAAGAGGGCATCATTTATTTGCCCTCTTGATAAAAATTAAGAAACTCCAGTGGAATTGGGGCTTGGGGGAAGAACTCACAAATGTTAAAGGAAGAATTTACTCTCCCCCCAAAGCGGTGATAACTCAAAAAAGCCAGGAGGCGGGGTCTGTAAAGGGACAGAGTAAGGCCCTGTGAATGCAGACAAACTGCTTCAAAAACCACTGGAAAACTTGGCCCTGGGGTGTAACAGGAACAAAAAGTACACGGAAAAGTCATAAGGAGCTGGCAGAGCTGGAGTTCCAGTAAGTGTCTCTCCTGGCAATAGGCCAACAGACATCCAAAAGGGAGCCCACTTCTCTGCTGCTGAGAAAACACAGCAAGAGCCATGGGTGCATGAATAGCAGGAAGGGCATGTTTTAAGGCAGAGTAGAAAGTCAAGTGGCATGTGAAGTGAAACCAGAGAAAAAGTAGATTTTCCCCTGAGGTGGACCATCTGGCAGGTGCACAAAGCTATTTCAGAACACACACAGAGACAACTGGAAAATACATGGTCCGGGATTGGGGGAGAAAGAGCTGATTTTAGTTTAAAAAGCTGAGAAAACCGCAGATGTTGCACAGTTTTAGGCTTTAGCCCTACCACTCTCATGAGCCTCCTGTCCAGGAGGGCCATTAGGACCTCAATTCTACTTGGTGTGGACTTCAAGTTCCTTTCCACTTCCATGAGCTACTCCGCAGGGCACTCTGAGAGATCAGCTGCAGGGAGAAGAATCACTTATGGCCAAGAAGACTTGTTTTGGGGATTGGTTAGTATGCAGGAGAGAGAAAGGGAAAAGAAAAACATGTATGGGGGTTCACCTACTGTCAAGGTGAGGTATAGAGGTCTGTTACCACCAGGAAACATATCTGAGTCATGCCACATCAGAGTATGTTAGTGGCGGAAGTTAGACAAGTCACAAGGCACCAAAGTATGTTGGCAGTGAAGGGTGTCCTAGTCATACACCAAAATGTGTTAGTGGTGGAAAAACTGTACCACTCTATAGCAGCCTAAATTCTTGCCTCTTCAGAAGAAAAATTCAACAGAGGGGCGTAAGGCAGAAGTAGAGACAGAGGTAAGTTTTATAGCAGGAGTGAAAGTTTATTACAAAGCTTTAGAGCAGAAATAAAAGGAAGGAAATATACCTGAAAGAGGGCCAAGTGGGCAACTTGAAAGAGAGTGTGCTATTTGATCTTTTGACCTGTGCGTTTATACCTTGGCATCATTCCAGGGTCTTGCATCTGTTCCAACTTCTGAGATCTTACTGGGAAGGTGCTGATCAGTTTCAGGTGTTTTCTGTCTATTAGGAGCCTACATTTCCCTGGTGCCGGCTGTGACTAATTATTACTTTAGAGAGACAGTTAACAACTGCCTAACCATTACCTGATGGTCAACTGACACTCCTGGTGTGTGTGTATGTGCTCCGCGGAGCCTTCTCCCTCCCTGCTCACATCAGACTAGCTACACACTGTAACAACACTGCTTCTCCTGGAAATAGATGCATAGACTGTATCAGTGGGCCAAAATTGATACTTTTATCAAGAAGAATGGCAGCATTTTCTCATCTACTAAAATTTTTTAAGAACAAATTGCAATAATGGTAATAATTTAGAACAAAAAAGCTAGAATTCTGATGTTTCTTTCTGATTAGAGTAGATGTGCATTCACCTGAAACATAGCTCTCACTTTCTAAATATTTGCAGAGGTAAACAAGTCTATCTCTATAGGCTAAAATTATAGAAGCCTATTCTTTAGACCAATGCAATTCTGAGGGACAAAGAAGCAAAGCTGTGTTTATGAAATCACAGTAGGCTCTAATTGTTCTGGAAAGAATTTCCTGGGGTGAGCTTGTTTCAACCCATCCTATGGCATTTAGACAGGAATCTTTCAGCAGCATGTGGCATGGTTTGAATATCATAGCAACACATTAGGGAGGACCGCTCTTAGCACTTCTGTGTTAAACTTCACTGGAAAAAAAAAAAAAAACAGTATTCAGTGATCTGCTTTCCATTGAGCATGAACAAAGGCTTTTTTCATCTTGGTCAAGGAAAGTAGAATCTGTATATGAGAGCCTGGAATAGAAATGGCTTTAAGGAATTTTACAAGCTCATAAATCTGGAACTGACCTTGAGAGATCAGCTGCACATTTAGACCACACCTAAGCCAATCCTGGAGAGAACAGACTCTGCCCAGACAAATAAACGAGTTCTTAAAATTCTTTGGCAATCAAAATGAAATGAATTGTGAGATATTTCTCTCCAAGAATAATCTCTTCTTTTGAGCTTGGATTCCTGATTCCTTCCTGTGAAATCAATGAAAATTCCACATGTGTAAGTTTTTATCAAACAAAGTGGAAAAAATATTACTTTCCTTTAAAGCACCATGTGTTGTAAGAAACTCACTTTAAATAGTAGAGTGTAAAATATTGGGGTGGAGGTAATAAAAATGCAAGACTGTTTTTATCTTTCTTCTGTTTTGTTATTCATTGCTTGATGCTATTTTATAAATTGACTTTACCTGGGAATAGGGCATTTAGTTGTATTTTTCTTTACCATTGAAGTGTTTTCTAACTTTATTGTTATTACAACACTCAAAGGTAACTTTTACTTTAAGTGTATTTGTAAAAACACAGTGCCATCATTATCGCTTAAAAATACAAATTATATCTTCCATGTATCAGTAGAAACAGTAGTTTGGGCCACTATTTCTATTATATATATCAAGCTTTTGATAATACTTTCTTTTGACTCATGATTTACTTTTATACCATCTGAAGTGGAACTTCTTTTCTGTGTGTTAATGTCTTAGGAATCAAAGATTTATTTAACTTAAGTGGCAAGGATTATAATATTAAAAGATTGTTTTATATTCTTTACACTGAATGTCCTCATTCAGTGGCCATTTTTTAATTAACAAATAACAAGTCAGAAGAAATTTGTTATCCTACTTGAAAATTATCTGAGAAATTATTGTTTAGAATAATGTAACACTTTTACATGTTCGGGCCAGGCTGGAAGAAGCTAGTATATATGCATTTGTTATGAAATTTCTAGAAATTTTTCACCATTGTAATGCTACATTTAGACTTTAACTTGTACCTATTTAAAATTATTAGAATATTGCAATGGTCAGTGATTTTCTTGACCTATCAATTCAAAATAAATGGACGCTTCCAAAGAAGCCATACATAGTCAAATATATATATATATATATATATATATATAAATTATAACAAATATATATATTATATATAATATATAGTGAATTTATATATATATATATGGCTTTATAATTATACTAGATAGATAGATTTGGTATAATTATAAGACTTGTTCATTCATTCACTCATCAAAAAGTATTTACTTTTCATTGCAGGCACTGTTCTAAGTTCTCAGGGTAGAGCAGAGGACAAGACAGACAAGGATCACCTTATTATGCAGTTAACATTCTATTAATATGTTGCAGAAAATATACAAATAAGTGAGTACAACCTGTAGTATACCACATATTTATGAATTTCAATATTTTAAACGTGGAGTTCGGGAAACACTTAGAAAGTCTCATTGGGACACAGATTTGAATGAAATAGGAAACTGAACCAGAAGGATATCTGGAGGATGAGAGAGAGGGAACCATTTATGGAGAGGGACTGAGACAAGACTGAGCCTAAACAGGATGGCAGCAGTATAGCTGGAGCAGGATGAGCAAGTGGGAGAGGAGGACCAACCACAGTCAAAGAGACAATGGATAGGGAGAGGAACAGATAATGTAGGATCTTGTCCATTTTATGAAACCAGTTTGTATCCTGAATATGATAGGAATCATTGAAGCATTTTGAGTGACGTAAAATGATTTATGTTTAAAAAGGACTATGTCAGATGCTATGTTAAGAATAGACTTTGGAGCAATATCTTAGTATGTTTTCTACTGCTGTTACAAAATACTACTGACTGGGTAATTTACCAAGAGAGATTGATTTGCCTCATGGTTTTGGAGGCTGAGAAGTCAAAAATTGAGGAGCCTGGTGAAAGCCTTCCCTCATGCTGCCTCATAACATCACATGGCAAGGAAGCATGAGAGAGACAGAGAAAAAATGGAGGTCAAACATCTACTTATCAGGAGCCTACTCATACTATAACAGTAGCAATCCATTTATAAGGGCATGGCCCTCACTACCTAATCACCTCTTAAATATCCTACCTCTTAATACTGTAATAATGACAATTTTGAATAGTTTTTAAAGGGGTATTAAAACCCAAAAGGCAAAAGTAGACACAAGATCATTTAGAAGCTTCCTACAATAATCCAAATTAGACTTTATGGAACCTTGTGAGTAGTTCAAGTGGTAGAACATGTAGTATAATTTTGAACTGTGGCTGATAATATTGCTGACAAACTGAATATGGAATATGAGATTGAAAGTTCACAAAAATAGTTTCAAGGTCTTAGGCTTTGAAAATGGATGGAAGCAGTTGCCATTTACTGAGATGGGTAGAATAATTATACATTTGGAGTTGTCCTGGTTTACATACGTTGGCCTGGAATTATTAGCCTTTCAATCTCAAAAGTGCCCAAAGTTGAATGCTAAAGTTATATGATCACCTTAAATATGTGGAATAAATCAGGAGAAGCAGAGATTTTGGAGCAGAAGATAAGTCAGTTGATTGTCTTGGACCATTAATTTTCAGATGACTCTGAGGTATTCAAGTGTAGATGTGTAGAAATTTAGATAAGAATATCGATTTTTGGGTGAGATCCAGGCAGGTGATACAATTTTGTGAGTGGTCAGTATACTGAGAGTATTTCAAGCCATGAGAATTAACGAGTTCACTAGACAATTTGAAATCCCCAAATAAATAGTAATCAAAAAGATCTTTCTCCTTAATTATTTTATTCTTTCACCAGAAACCATTGCTCTACGTATTGTTTCTATGACTTTAACTTCTATATTAAACTTATTGAACCTTTCCAATTTTAAATAAAAATCACTCATTTTGGGTTGAAAACTGCTTGAAATTTTAGATTGTCAACACTGGTTTCCACCACAGTAAATTTTGAATAAAAATAATAAGAATATAATACATATTGCATATTGTAATTCATAATGCATATTATCAAATAATATGCAATGGTACTAAAATGCAATATTATTTCAGGGTAATATTACTTGCCTCCAGGAAGTGTTGTGAGGATGAGGTAGAATAATGTATATGAGACTGCTTTTTAAACCCTTTGATTCCCTTAGATGTGCACTATTCCTGAGAAAGGGTCAGGAGAAGAATGTAGTAAGAGAAGAAGGATACAATGGAGAGTCAAATGACATTGTAACTTTTTACTTTGGAAACTTTTGTGCTGATATTGAGGGAATGTGTTCTCTTTCTGGGCCCACAAGCAGGCGTAGTTTTAAGGGCAAGAACTTGCCAGAGCCATGTCCCCCTCCCATGCCTCTCCATCCAGGAGATTTAATGGTTTCTGTTTTAATTTTCGTGGGCATGGGAAAAGGTCAAAAGTCAATCACTCCAGCAGCAGTTTAAAGGAACTCTTTTCATTGGCCGAGGGGCTTGGAGAAAGTGGGAATTCCTCCCATGTTTCAGGTTCCTGTCTCCCTCATCTGGGTGGATTTTCCCCTCTGGCGTCCCCTTCCACAATCCTTGTGGAAGCTGTTTTTCCTCTCCTGGATTCCATCTTTCTGGATTCTCTCACTCAGTATGAGAGGAGTTTTCCTTCTTGGCTTTCCCCCTCTGGGAACCCTTCTGACTCAGTATGAGAGCAGCTTTTCTTCCCTGGTTTTCTCCCTCTGGGATCTCTTCTCACTCAGTGTGAGAACGGCTTTTCCTTCTCCCTCAGTGTGAGAGCTAGCTGTTTCTCTTTCTCCCCTTCTCCTTTTTTGTCTTTCTCTCTACCTAAATAAATCACTTTTATGCAAAAACTCTTTGGGGTTCAGTATTTACGAGTGTACCATGCCTGGCATGGTCCCCTCTCCCATTCTTGGGTGAGTGAGAGACCAAGATCTTGGAAAAGCATCCTCTCAGGGGAGCTAAGCACTCCCCTGCACCCCAAAACTCAGAAACAATCTTTGTTTTAATATTGTTGTCTCACTTTTCCTGTTCATTATATATATATATATATATATATATATGTATGTCTTTTATAGAAAATAATATTGTTTCATATAATTATTTAAAAAATTATTTTCTGCTTAGATAAGATGAAAATTGGCTGCTCAATGCAAAGCAAAGTAAGGCTTCTAAAACAATTCCCTTAGCTTTGGGAAAGAATGGAAACAATGGTGAGGCTAAAAATCCGTCATTTATTATTGTATATTTTACTACCTGGAAACTATAGCAGTTTCTGCTTTTTAAAAATAATTTTCAATACCGAATGTAAGTAGGTAAAATGCATTGATACTTTACTGCATGTAATTTATGGACTATTGCCACCATGGAAAGAAAAAGGAATAATTTATCTCATATATACCACTTTGAACATGTAGAGTGGCAACATGCTAACACAGATTATTTTAGAGTATCTAGTTCCTCTTCAGGGACAGTCTTTGTTCACTTAAGTAAAATTCAGTTACTCCTCATGCCTATCTGTTGCATGATTTTTGCTTATTTCAATGAGCTAGCTCCCCATAAAGGTTAAGTAACCCGAGGTCATGATGCTAAGAGAATGACAGAACACAGAGCTTACCAAGACACACAGTATAAATCTTAAAAACTGTAAGCATTTTTAAAATTTTCCAATATTTTCAGAAATTGTATAATATTAAATTATGAATCAAGACAAATAAGGGAGCCAATTAAAATGCATTGTAATCTAAAAATACCCCATAATCTCATAACATCAGTATAATATAATTAAGCATAGCACTACAATATTAGGAATATGTTTTATGTACATGTAAATAACTACAAAATTCACTTGTATATATGGATGAATAATAGCATCAGTTTTGAAAATATTGGACCAGTCTAATATCTTCCAATTATCTGGCAATTTATGATTTCCTATGCTGTAAGTCATTTTCTTTTAATAATTTGTCATGAATTAAATATCAAATAATTCCTTTACCAATAATAGAAGAGGATTAGTAAATAAGATTGCATTTTTAAATTAATTGTATTGTTAGGCCTTTTTTGTCATTTTTGTAAGAAACATTCTTAATTTAAAAATTCTCATCAGAGAAATAATGAAGTGATCAGTTTTCTTTATCACTGTTAATATTGATTTTCAAAATATTAAATAAGTCTATTTTTTATTAAATGAAGTTTAATTGAGGACAATGTCAAAAATAGCCTAATTCCCCCAGTTACAAACTGATTTCAAAAGACAGTTGCTACAAAGGAAACTTTTAACCAAGGGAAGATGAAATCATATCAGAAATGTTTACAAAAATCTATAGATAGGGAGATAAAGAACATAATCCATTTTGCCTAGACTCTATGAAATACTTGCAAGTTTCCAAGAAAATTTATTGGAGAAGAAGCTCTCCTGTTTGCTACATAAAGAAAGAATTTGTAAATAAAATGTGTTGTGACATTATTTTTGTAAGTCAACTAAACGTTTTGCTTCTTTCACCTCAAGCAGTATATAAGGAAATCTTCCTCCCCATACTTCATTTTCAGCTTAAAGGCTCAAGCATAATAAAATATGACAAATTGAATATCAGTTCACTTACTATATTCTACTGGTTGAGTTGTATGACCTGTAATTTATTATATATGCAAAGATATACCCATAATCGGGTTTTGCCATTAGCAAAAGGAAATATGTTTAATTGAATGAGCAACAATGTCTAGATAATCCCTGTCATATGTGTAGCAATGCAGATCAGATCATTATAAAGCATATTTTAAAGTAAAATGTTGCTTTGATACATTAACAAGCAACTTAGTTGCAAGCAATTTTTCTCTTATTTTTTTTTAAGTTTCCATGAACCAACTAACGTGCCAACATTTTTTGGCCTGTATGATGTCAAATGGGTTTTATGGAGGTTTCTGATGATACTAATTTCTATCAGAATTACATATACAAAGTTAGCCTAGTTGTAAAGGCAATTTACTTCCTTCAAATTTTGATGAAGTGGTAGCAGGTTGCCCCAGATACAGGGGCAACTGCGTATTTATCAAAAAATTCCCAGACCCATTAATCTTGAAAAACTTCCTTTAAAAAGCACCATTGATGATGTTGCCAAATAAATTCTGATGAAGGACATCTGGGTTGTTTCCAAATCTTCGTTGTTGTAAACAGGGATGCAAAAAACATAGGCGGGCAGATATCTCTTTGATATACTGACTTCCTTTCTTTTGGGTATAAACCCAACAGTGAAATTGCAGAATCATATGGGAGCTCAAATTTTAGTTTTTTGAGGAACCTTCAAACTGTTCTCCAGTCAGTCGTACACTGTTGGTGAGAATGTAAAGTACTAATTTACATAATATTACAATTAGGTTCCCTGTACATAATGTATAAATGTTCCCTTTTTCTCCACAAGAAAATGTGGTACATATACACAATGGAGTACTATTCATAAAAAAGAATCAGATCCAGTTTTTGCAACAACATGAATGGAACTGGAGATCACTATTTTAAGTGAAATAAGCCAAACAAAGAAACACAAACATTGCATGTTCTCACTTATTTGTGGGATCTAAACATTGAAACAATTGAACTCATGGACAAAGAGAATAGAAGGATGGTTACCAAAGTCTGGGAAGGGTAAAATAGGCGGGCATGGTTAATTGTTTCAAAAAATAGTTAGAACAAACACGACCTACTATTTGATAGCACAACATGGTGACGATAGTCAATAATAACTAAATTGTACATTTTAAAATGGTGTAATTGGATTGTTTGCAATTCAAAGTTTAAATGATTGAGGGGATGGGTACCCCATTCTCCATGATGTGGAGAATTTTACATTTTACATTGCATGCCTGTATCAAAACATCTCATGTACTCCATAAATATACACAATTTATTATATACCCACAAAAATAAAAATTAAAAATAGCTAAATAAAGGAAAATAGTAATTCTGGTGAAATTAAGTACACTTTGTACTTAAATGCCAATTTATATACATGGCAATCACAAGAGTCTCAAAAGCCTCTTCCTCTTTCTAGGTTTTTACTCCATCATTTAAGCGGAGCGTAAACATCCTGGAACAGGTTACATAGGAATTCTCCTATTTAAAGCTTAAAAATCTAAAACTGTTGTAGTTCTACCTTCACATTTGAGTAAGAGACTCTTTGAGCATAGGTTTCTAAGTAAGAACATATTTTCTTTCACTATTATGAAAGTATTGCTTTACTGTCTTACAGCATCCATGCCCTCCATGAGAAGTCTGAAGCGATTCCACTACTCTACTTAATCTTTCTTTGAAGTCTTTCTTTTTTTTCCCCATTCTATAGGAGCTTGCAGGATCATTTATTTTTCTCTAGTATTCTGAAATTTTATAGTAATGTGCCTGGATAAAGGTTGATTTTTATGTTATCCTCTGGGCATTTGATGGCCTCTGCCAATATGAAAGCTATGAATATCAGTTCTATGGCATTCTGTCAATTTTCCTTTTCATTTATTACATTTCATTTTTACTCTTTCAGTAACTCTTACAATTCAGTAAAATTAGGAGACAGATGCTGGAGTCTGTCCCCTATTTTTCCTCTATTGTATCATTATCTATTTTTATTTGTCTTTTAGTTCTGCTTCCTGAAATATATTATTTTTATCTTTCAAACCTTCCATTGAGTTTTACATATTGCAATAACATTTTTAATTACCAGGAGTAATATTTGCTCCTTTGAGTATTGTTTTCGCTTTCTGTTTTGTTTAATATATTCTTATCACAGCAAGAATCTTATTGGCAGTTTTAAAACATTTTTCCTTGCATATTCTTAGTGTCCTAAATACTTTTTTCTCTGTTGTTGCTTGTCTTTTAAATTGAATATCTCCCAAGTTACTAATGATATATGGCTACATTTCCTTTAAAAATGGGCACAGAGAATCTTCACAGAAGCTCTGTGCACATGAGTGGGATTTGTTTACTGTCATTTTCACATTACAGTCATCTGCTAGGGCCATTTCCTTAAGAAATCAATAATATAAATATATTTAAAGTATTTTTGTCTTGGAGTAGTCAGTTTTCTCAGAAAAGATTATTTCCAAATCTTGCCAGGATAATATATTCCTACATGTCAAATTTCTAGGAACTGAATGAAAGAAAAAAGATGAATACATAGTTTAATATGTAAATGTTCACTTAACCCACTAGTTTTCAGTATGAATCTACTGTATTCTATTCTGGTTTGTGTCCCTCAGTTCAGAAAATCTGTTTCATTCTTTTCAGCAAATAAAGCACTAGTGTTCTACTGAGGAGCGGAGGAGTGTTTGTTGAGGAGAGAAAGTTACAAGGTTAATTAAGAATCAGAGATCTGGGGATGTAACCGCTTCTCCTATTTTTTTTTAACCATTTTGTTAAATTTTATTTAAAATATATTTAGAATTTATGTACTTCACTAGATTTACGTTATCAAAATAGTGTTTTTTAGGGATCACTATAAAACATCTATTAACTTTCCAAAGTCAAAATGAAACAATTCTACAAAAAGTACAGATATAAATCTGCAAATAAAAATTCTATATTGAAAATGGTAATTTAATTTTTAATTTTTTAATTTAGCTTTTAGGTTCAGGAATCCATGTGCAGCTTTGTTACACAGGTAAATTGTGTGTCGTGGGTGTTGTAGTATGCATAGTACCCTATAGGTTGTTTTTCATTCTTCCCCTCCTTTATGCAGACCCCAGTGTCTGTTATTCCATACTTTGTATTCATGTGTACTCAATGTTTAGCTGCCACTTATAAGTGAGAACATATGGTATTTGGTTTTCTGTTCCTGCATCAGTTCGCTTAGGATAACAGCCTTCAGCTCCATCCATGTTGCTGCAAATGATATGCTCTCATTTCTTTTTATGTCTGCCTATTATTCTATTGGGTATATATACCACATATTATTTATTCAGTCTACCATTAATGGGCATTCAGGTTGATTCTGTGTCTTCTCTACCATGATTTGCTTCTTCCAATTAATCCATCCGTTTTTTTCACTGAACTGTCCCCAGTCTGAAAGGTATCTGGTGACACCAGTTCCCAAGTCTTTTCAGGATTTGCTAGTGAAAATTGGTTGTTTTTAAGTGTTTCCCTCTGCAAGTTCAGGATTTAGCTTACTTGCTTTGTGAAAACAGTTATTGCTTTTGTGCATCCTTCAGTTTTTGTGTAAAACGTTGCTTCTGCTACCTCTGCTGCTATTCTCTGTGCTGTTGTTGGAGTTACACCTTAAACACATCTCTTCACTCTCTTTGAGTAAGTTGTCAGAATTTCATGAACAGAAATTCTCATTCTTAGCTTTAACATGAAAATGGGAAAATATTGGATTGAGGATTATTTTGAACCACAATTAAAATGATAAATTATATATATTCGCCATATTCTATGTTGCCGATATTGATGAGGGTTTCAGTTTTTTGGAAGCATCCATTCCTAAGTTGTTTTATTAATATGCTACAGATATTCTGCTTTATACTATTGGAGTCTATTGAAAGAAAAACTTCCAAAGATAGTTATTCCCTTAGTTTTAATGCAGATATGTCACATTAATATCATTAACTTGAAACCCAAATGAATTATGACAATTTTGGATTACAAAAAAACTGGCTTTTCTTGTGAGCATTGCTATTATTGTGTTTGTTAAGATTCATTAACAATTTGTTACAGAAATAACGGAAAGAACATTTTAAGAAGGGATGACACTTCAAAAAATGTTGTTTTATTTCAGAGGGAGTAAAACCTAGAAGATGATGTATGAAAGTATGAATATACAATGAATTTTATAGTTTTTAATCCACTGACTCTATAATTAATGGTTATTTGGCATATTTTTCTCTATTTTGTTTACTGAGATTTTATTTACATATAAAATGTACTAGTTTTAACTGAATTGTTTGAGGACATCTTATAATTTTATACAATTGTGTAACGTTCACCATAATGAAAATACACAATTTTTCTTTCACCCTGAAAAGTTTCCTTTTGCCCTTGCGCATTTAATAGTCTCTCCCATTTTTTATTCTATGCAACCAGTGACTGGCTTTCTGTTACAATAGTTTTTGCCTTTCCTAGAATTTCATAAATAGAAGCATGCTAGGCATAGTCTTGTATTTAACTCCTTTTTTGAGATTATATATGTTGCATGTATTTCTATTTTGATTTTTTTCTTCATAGTAATACATGGTATTGATATACCACACATTGCTTTGCTATTCTCTGGTAGATGTTTGGGTTACTTTTAGATTTTGTCATTCTATCGAATGAGTATTGATTTCTTATTGTGGTTTTAATGTGTATTTCTCAAAATGTTATTGACCATCTTTTTATTAGCTCATTGGCTGTCTTGTTTTTAAGGGTCTATTAAAATTATTTTGCCTATTTTGTATTAGATTATTTCTCTTCTTCCTCAGTTGCAGGTTTCTTTATACATTTTGAATATAAGACCTTTATCAGACATATAATTTGCAAACATTTTACTTCCAGTCTGTAGTTGAAGTTTTCTTGAAATTCAAAGTCATTTTAATACTAGCGATGTACATTTCATGAACTTTGATCCTCTTAGTTATTTTATAATTTGGGCTTTTGCTGTCAACTTTAAGGAAGTCTTGCTTACTCCAATGATGCTTTATTGATTTCTATCGCTACAAAACCTTAGGAGCTTAAGCCAACACAAATATATCATCTTACACATTTTAAGTCAGAAATCTGACACATATTTCACCAAATTAAAATCATGATGTTGATAGGAATCTTTTTTTTTTTTTTTAAGAGGCTGTACAGTAGAATTTGTTTCCTTGCTTTTTTCAGCTTCTACAGGCTGCCCATATTCCTTTGATCATGGCTTCCTTTTGGGTTATTTGAAGATAGCAATGCAATCTCTCTGATCATACTTTCATAGTCGCATCTCCCCCTGACTTTGACCTCAACTGGGAAAGTTCTTTGCTTTTAATGACTCATTTAATTAGTTTGGGCTCACTTAGGTAATCTAGGAGGATCTCCGTATCTGTAGGACATAAACTTAATTAGAACTTCATAGTGCCTTTTGCCATTTTAAGCTAGCATATTAGCAGGTCCAGAAATTAGGATTTAAACATCTCTTGGGGTGATCAAGGAGGTGGATCAGTGGCCTATCACAGTCAGAAAAATTTTATTCTGTTTTCTTTGTGAAGCTTAACAAACTTAGTTGTTTTATATTAAGGTATTTGAGTAACTTTCAATTACCTTTTATTTATGATGCGAGATAAAAGTAGAGCTTAATTTTTGTCGGTATAGTCATCTAGTTATTCCAATAATATTTCCTAAAAAGACTACTTTTTCACTGAATTGTCATTATGGAAAATCAATTGAACATGTAAGTTTGAGTCAGTTTATAGACTCCATTCTGCTCTATTGATCTATGTTGATTCTATTATCATTTTATTTTACACTCTCTTGATTGGTGTGACTTTATAGTAAGTCTTAGGCAAGATGTTGTTTAATTTTCTCTATTCTTAAAAACTTTATGGAGGTGTAATTTATATACAATAAAATTAATTTTTAGATATAAAATTCAATGATTTTTGATAAATTACCTATTGTAGGTGATTTATCCTTGCACATAAGTTTTGTTTTGTTTTGTAATTTAGGTTCTGGGGTACATGTGCAGATCATGCAGGATTGTTGCATAGGTACATACATGGCAAGGTGGTTTGCTGCCTTCATCCCTCCATCACCTATATCTGGTATTTCTCTCCTCATTATCCCTCCCCACCTTCCTCACCCAGCTGTCCCTCCCCTAGCTGCCCTCTACTGACAGCAGGGTGTGATACTCCCCTCCCTGTGCCCACTTGTTCTAATTGTTCAACACCCGCCTATGAGTGAGAAAATGTGGTGTTTGGTTTTCTGTTCTTGTGTCAGTTTGCTGAGAATGATGGTTTCCAGATTCATCCATGTCCCTATGAAGGACGTGAACTCATTGTTTTTTATGGCTGTGTAGTATTCCGTGGTGTATATGTGCCACATTTTCTTTATCCAGTCTATCGATGATGGACATTTGGGTTGGTTCCAGGTCTTTGCTATTGTAAACAGTGCTGCAATGCACATACCTGTGCATGTGTCTTTATAGTAGAACAATTTGTAATTCTTTGGGTATATACCTAGTAAAGGGATTGCTGGGTCAAATGGAATTTCTATTTTTAGGTCCTTGAGGAATCACCACACTGTCTTCCACAGTGGTTGGACTAATTTACACTCCCACCAACAGTGTAAAAGTGTTCCTGTTTCTCCACATCCTCTCCAGCATCTGTTGTCTCCGGATTTTTTAATGATTGCCATTCTAACTGGCGTGAAATGGTATCTCAATGTGGTTTTGATCTGCAATTCTCTCATGACCAGTGATGATGAGCATTTTTTCATATGTTTGTTGGCCTCATTGCTATCTTCTTTTGTAAAGTGTCTGTTCATATCCTTCACCCACTTTTGAATGGGTTTGTTTGTTTTGTTCTTATAAATCTGTTTTAGTTTTTTGTAGATGCTCGATATTATCCCTTTGTCAGGTGGGTAGATTGCAAAATTTTTTTCCCATTCTGTTGGTTACCAGTTCACTCCAATGATTGTTTCCTTTGCTGTACAGAAGCTCTGGAGTTTAATTAGATCTCATTTGCCTATTTTGGCTTTTGTTGCCCCTGTTTTGGTGTTTTAGCCATGAAGTCCTTGCCTATGCCTGTGTCCTGAATGGTTTTTCCTAGGTTTTCTTCTAGGGTTTTTATGGTGTTAGGTCTTTTGTTTAAGTCTTTAATCCATCTGGTGCTAATTTTAGTGTAAGGTGTCAGGAAGGGGTCTGGTTTTTGCCTTCTGCACAAGGCTAGCAAGTTTTCTCAACACCATTTATTAAACCAGGAATCCTTTCCTCATTGCTTGTTTCTGTCAGGTTTGTCAAAGATCAGATGATTGTAGATGTGTGGTGTTGCTTCTGAGGCCTCTGTTCTGTTCCATTGGTCTACGTCTCTCTTTTGGTACCAGTACCATGCATTTTTGATTACTGTGGCCTTATAGTATAGTCTGAAGTCAGGCACCGTGATGCCTCCTGCTTTGTTCTTTTTACTTAGGATTGTTTTGGCTCTGTGGGCTCTCCTTTGGTTCCATATAAAGTTTGAAGTGGTTTTTTCCAGCTCTGTGAAGAAGGTCATTGGTAGCTTGATGGGGATAGCATTGAATCTATAAATTACTTTGGTCAGTATGGCCAGTTTCACAATGTTTATTCTTGCATGGGATGTTTTTCCTCTTTGTGTCCTCTCTTATTTCAGTGAGCAGTGGTTTGTACTTCTACTTGAAGAGGTCCTTTACATCCTTTGTTAGTTGTATTCCTAGATATTTTATTCTCTTTGTTGCAATTGTGAATGGCAGTTCACTTTTGATTTGGCTCTCTGTCTGTTATTGGTGTATAGAAATGCTTGTGATTTATGAATATTGGTTTCATTTCCTGAGACTTTGCAGAAGTTGCTTATCAGTTTTAGGAGATTTTGGGCTGAAATGATGGGGTCTTCTAAATATAAAATCATGTCATCTGCAAATAGAGACAATTTGATTCCTCTCTTCCTATTGGAATACGCTTTATTTCCTTCTCTTGCCTGATTTCCCTGGCTAGAACTTCCAATACTGTATTGAATAGGAGTGGTGAGAGAGGGCATCTTTGTCTTGTGCCAGATTTCAAAGGGAATCCTTCCAGTTTTTGTCCATTCAGTATGATATTGGCTGTGGGTTTGTCATAAATAGCTTTTATTACTTTGTGATACGTACCATCAATGCCTAGTTTATTGAGGGTTTTTAGCATAAAGCCTCTTGAAGTTTGTTGAAGGCCTTTCCTGCATCCATTGAGATAATCATGTGGTTTTTGTCTTGGTTCTGTTTATGTGATGGATTACATCTATAGACTTGCGTATGTTGAACCAGCCTTGCATCCCCGGGATGAAGCCTGCTTGATCATGATGAATTAGCTTTTTGATTTGCTGTTGCATTCTGTTTGCCAGTATTTTATTGAAGATTTTTGCGTTGATGTTCATCATGGATATTGGCCTGAAGTTTTCATTTTTAGTGGTGTCTCTGCCTGGTTTGGTATTAGGATGATGTTGATCTCATAAAACGAGTTGGGGAGGATTCCCTCTTTTTGTATTGTTTTGAATAGTTTCAGAAGGAATAGTACCAGCTTCTCTTTGTAAGTCTGGTAGAATTCTGCTGTAAACACATCTGGATCAGGGCTTTTTTAAGTTGATAGGCTATTAATTGTTGCCTCAACTTCAGCCCTTGTTATTGGTCTATTCAGGGATTCAACTTCTTCCTGGTTTAGTCTTGGGAGGGTGCAAGTTTCTAGGAATTTATCCATTTCTTCCAGATTTATTGGTTTGTGTGCATAGAGTTGTTTGTAGTAATCTCTGATGATAGTTTGTATTTCTGTGAAATTGATGGTGATGTCCCCTTTATTGTTTTTTATTGCATCTATTTGATTCTTCTCTCTTTTTTATGAATCTGGCTAGCGATCTATCTATTTTGTTGATCTTTTCAAAAAACCAGCTCCTGGGTTTGTTGGTTTTTTGAAATGTTTTTTGTGCCTCTATCTCCTTCAGTTCTGCTCTGACCTTAGTTATTTCTTGTCTTCTGCTAGCTTTTGAGATTTTTTTTATCTTGTTCCTCTAACTCTTTCAATTTTGATGATAGGGTGTCGATTTTAGAGCTTTCCTTGCTCCTCATGTGGGCATTTATTGCATTGAATTTCCCTCTAGGCACTGCTTTGAATGTGTCCCAGAGATTCTGGTATGTTGTGTCTTCGTTCTCGTTGGTTTCGAAGAACATCTTTATTTCTGCCCTCATTTCATTATTTATCAAGTCTACATTCAGGAGCCAGTTGTTCATTTTCCATGAAGCTGTGTGGTTTTGAGTTAGTTTCTTAATCCTGAGTTCCAATTTGATTGTACTGGGGTCTGAGAGACTGTTTGTTATGACACCCATTCTTTTGCATTTGCTGAGGAGTGATTTACTTCCAATTATGTGGTCAATTTTAGAGTAGGTGTGATGTGGTGCTGAGATGAATGTATATTCTGTGGATTTTGGGTTAAGAGTTCTGTAAATGTCTGTTAAGTGCCCTTAGTCCAGATCTGCATTCAAGTCCTGGATTTCCTTGTTGATTTTCTGTTGTGTTGATCTGTCCAATACTGACAGTGGAGTGTTAAAGTCTCCCACAATTATTGTGCAGGAGTCTAAGTCTCTGTGGGTCATTAAGGACTTGCATTATGTATCTAGTGCTGCTGTATTGGCTGTGTATATATTTACGATCGTTATATCTTCTTGTTGCATTGATCCTTTTACCATTATGTAATGCCCTTTGTCTCTTTTGATTTTTGTTGGTTTAAAGTCCATTTTTTCAGAGACTAGGATTGCCACCCCTGCTATTTTTTTTTTTCTCTACATTTGCTTGGTAAATCGTCTTCCATCCCTTCGTTTTGAGTCTATGTGTGTCTTTGCACATGAGATGAGTTTCCTGAATACAGTACACCAGTGGTTCTTAGCTTTTTATCCAGTTTGCCAGTCTGTGTCTTTTGATTGGGGCATTTATTCCATTTATATTTAATGTTAATATTGTTATGTGTGAATTTGATCCTGCCATTTTATTACTAGTTGGTTATTTTGCCCTTTGGTTGGAGTAATTTCTTCATTGCATCATTGGTCTTTACCATTTGCTTCTTTTTTGCAGTGACTGGTACTGGTCTTTCCTTTCTGTGTTTAGTGCTTCCTTTAGGAGCTCTTGCAGGGCATGTCAGGTAGTGACAAAATCCCTCAGGAACTGCTTGTCCATAAAGGATTTCATTTATCCTTTGCTTATGAAGCTTAGTTTGGCTGGATATGAAATTCTAGGTTGAAAGTTCATTTCTTTAAGGATGTTGAATATTGGAACCCCACTCTCTTCTGGCTTGTAGGTTTTCTGCTGAGAGACCCACTGCGAGTCTGATGTGCTTCCCTGTGTGAGTGACCCAACCTTTCTCTCTGGCTGCCCTTAGTATTTTTTCCTTTCTTTCAACCTTGGTGAACCTGATGATTATGTCCCTTGGGGTTGCTCTTCTAAAGGAGTATTGTTGTGGCGTTCTCTGTATTTCCTGTATTTGAATGTTGGCCTGCCTTGCTAGGTTGGGAAAGTTCTCCTTGATAATATCCTGAAAAGTGTTTTCCAGCTTGGATTCATTCTCCCCATCATCTTCCGGTACACCTATCAGGCATAGATTAGGTCTTTTCATGTAATCCCATATTTCTTGAAGGCTTTGTTCATTTCTTTTCACTCTTTGTTCTCTTTTCTTGCCTTCTCATTTTATTTCATTGATTTGATCTTCAATCTCTGATATCCCTTCTTCTGCCTGATCTATTCGGCTATTGAAACTTGTGTATGCTTCATGAAATTCTTGTGCTGTGTTTTTCAGCTCCATCAAGTCATTTATGTTCTTCTCTAAGCTGGTTATTCTAGTTAGCATTTCATCTAACCTTTTTTCAAGGTTTTTAGTTTCTTTGCATTGGGATAGAACATGTTCCTTTAACTCAGTTTCTTTGCATTGGGATAGAACATGTTCCTTTAACTCAGAGGAATCTGTTATTATCTCCTTCTGAAGCCTGCTTCTGTCAATTTGTCAAATTCATTCTCCTTCCTGCTTTGTTCCCTTGCTGGTGAGGAGTCGTGAACTCATGTTGGGGGAGAGACGTTCTGGTTTTTGATGGTTTCATTCTTCTTGTGCTGGTTTCTCCCCATCCTTTGGATTTATATAGTTTTTATCTCAGGTAGCTGCTTGGGGAGGCAGCCTTTCCTTTGTCTGCCTGCGGAGGTGCTGCTGGGCTGTCACAGATTCAGTGGAGCTGCTGCATTCTTTATTTATTCAGGCAAATTAGGCCAGTTTCTGTAATGGCTGCTTCCCTTCCACTCGCCTAGCTGGAGCATTCCTGGTTGCTCTCTAACTGATGTTCTGGGTGTCTAACTCTGGAGTGAGAGTTTTTTGGCCTGCTGGGCTTTGTGTGGCAGAGGGGGAACCCGTCCTGCTGTTTGGGCTATTTCCCTGAGTTCCGTTCCCCTTTTTACTGGGGAGCAGGTAGCTCCATCCCACCCGTGTTTTGGCTTTCTTGACATCAGCCAGTGCTTCCGCCTAGATCTATGCTGACAGCCCCAGGGCCGAAGTTGCTGCCCTGTTCAGGCAGCTCACTAAGGTTTTTCAGCCCAGTGAAGATCTCCTGTTCTCTGGGTTTTAGAGGGCTTGGGTAGAGCGCTGTATCCAAACCGAAGTCCCAGAGGGGGAGATCCCCCAGTCTTCTGGTAGGTTGCATGCTCCTCCTGGGTGGGGCAGTGCCCCACCCTGCTGCAGCTTGCCCTATTTGGTTTATATCCACTGTATGACCAGACCCACAAAATGAACCTTGTACCTCATTTGGAATAGCGGAGACCGCTCGAATCCTGCATCTCTCTTGCTGGGAGCTGCTTTCTGGAGCTGCCTCTTATTCAGCCCTCTTGGGATCGTCCCACACCTAAGTTTTTAAACCAGCTTTTTCCAGACCTATGTTCAAGTCCTGGGTATCCTTGTTGACGGTCTATCTCACTGATCTATCCAATATTGTCAGTGGAGTGTTAAAGTCTCCCCCTTTTATTGTGCAGGAGTCTAAGTCTCTTTGTAGGTCATGATGAATTTGCTTTAGGTATCTGGGTGCTCTAGCATTGGGTTATATATATATTTAGGGTAGTTAGGTCTTCTCGTTACGTTGATCCTTTTTACCATTATGTAATGCCCTTCTTTGTCTCTTTTGATCTTTGTTGGTTTAAAGTCCATTTTATCAGAAACTAGGATTGCTACCCCTGCTTTTTTTGCTCTCCATTTGCTTGGTAAATCTTCTTCTATCCCTTTATTTTGAGTTTATGTGAGTCTTTGCATGCGTTAGCAGGAATCAATATTCTGAAAATGCCCACACTGCCGAAAGTAATTTATAGATTCAATGCTATCCCCATCAAGCTACCAATGACCTTCCCAGAACTGGAAGAAAGCACTTTAAACTTCATACGGAAACAAAAGAGAGCCTGCATAGCTAAGACAATCCTAAGCAAAATGAACAAAGCTGGAGACATCACACTACCTGACTTCAAACTATACTACAAGACTACAGTGATTAAATCAGCATGGTACTGGTACCAAAACAGTGATATAGACAGATGGAACAGAACAGCGGCCTCGGAAGCAACACCACATGTCTACAACCATCTGATCTTTAACAAACTGGACAAAAATAAGCAATGGGGAAAGGATTACCTGTTTAATAAATGGTGTTGAGAAAACTGGCTAGCCATATTGCAGGAAGCTGAAACTGGACCCCTTCCTTACACCTTATAAAAAAATTAACTCCAGATGGATTAAAGATTTAAACATAAGAACTAACACCATAAAAACCCTGGAAGAAAACCTAGGCAACACCATTCAGGACATAGGCACAGGAAAGGACTTCATGACTAAAACACCAAAAGCAATAGCAACAAAAGCCAAAATAGACAAATAGGATCTAATTAAACTCCAGAGCTTCTGCACAGCAAAAGAAACAATTATTAGAGTGAACCAGCAGCCACCAGAATGGGAACAAAGTTTTGCAATCTACCCATGTGACAAAGGGCTAATATTCAGAATCTACAAAGAACTAAAACAGATTTACAAGAAAAAAACACATTCAAAAGTGGGCAAAGGATATGAACAGATACTTTTCAAAAGAAGAAATTTATGCAGCCAAAAAAAACCATGAAAAACTGCTCACCATCATTGGTCATTAGAGAAATGCAAATCAAAACCACATTGAGATACCATCGCACGCCAGTTAGAATGGTGATCATTAAGAAATCTGGAGACAACAGATGCTGGAGGGAATGTGGAGAATAATGAACACGTTTACACTGTTGGTGAGAGTGTAAATTAGTTCAACCCTTATGGAAGACAGTGTGGCAATTCCTCAAGGATCTAGAAATAGAAATTCCATTTGACCTAGCAATCAAATTACTGGGTATACAGCCAAAGGATTATAAATTTTTCTATTGTAAGACACATGCACATGTAAGTTCGTTGCGGCACTGTTTACAATAGCAAAGACCTGGAATCAACCCAAATACCCATCAATGATATACTGAACAAAGAAAATGTGGCACAGATACACCATGGAATACTATGCAGCCATAAAAAATGATGAGTTCCTGTCCTTTGTAGAGACATGATTAATCTAGAAACCATCATTGTCAGCAAACTGACAGAAGGACAGAAAACCAAACACCGCATGTTTTCACTCATAGGTAGGTGAGGAACATTGAGAACACTTGGGCACATTGAAGGGAACAACACTCACTGGGCTAGGTGGGGTTTTGGGGGGAGGGGAGGGACAGCAGGGGCAGGAAGAGTGGAGAGGGATACCACTGGGAGAAGTGCCTGATGTAGGCGATGGGCAGGGGTGGTTGTGGGATGTGGCATGTATGTACGTATGCAACAATCCTGCAGGGTGCAGGATGTGTACATGTACCCCACAGCCCAAAGTAAAAAAAACACAACAGCTTGTTAATTTATTTTAAAAGCCCAATTGTGTTCTGATTGGTATTAAAAGTCTCTATAGATGAATTTCGAGAAATATATTTTCTTTTTTTTTTTTTACTTTATTTTTAATTTCATTTTAGGTTTTGGGGTACATGTGAAGAACATGCAAGATTGTTGCATAAGTACACACATGGCAGTGTGATTTGCTGCCTTCTTCCCCATTACCTATATCTGGCATTTCTCCCCATGTTATCTCTCCCCAAATCCCCACCCTCACTGTCCCTCCCTTATTTCCACCCGACAGACCCCAGTGTGTGATGCTCCCCTCCCTGTGCCCATATGTTCTCATTGTTCAACACCTACCTATGGGTGAGAACATGTGGTGTTTGACTTTCTGTTCTTGTGTCAGTTTGCTGAGAATGATAGTTTCCAGGTTCATCCATGTCCCTACAAAGGACACGAACTCATTGTTTATGGCTGCATAATATTCCATGGTGTATTTGTGCTACATTTTCCCTGTCCAGTCTATCATTGATGGGCATTTGGGTTGGTTTCAGGTCTTTGCTGTTGTAAACAATGCTGCAATGAACATTCGTGTCCATGTGTCCTTACGGTAGAACAATTTATAATCCTTTGGATATATAATCCCAGTAATGGGATTGCTGGATCAAATGGGATTTCTATTTCTAGTTCCTTGAGGAATCGCCACACTGTCTTCCACAATGGTTGAACTAATTTACACTCCCACCAACAGCGTAAAAGTGTTCCTATTTCTCCACATCCTCTCCAGCATTTGTTGTCTCCTGATTTTTTAATGATCGCCATTCAACTGGCGTAAGATGGTATCCCAATGTAGTTTTGATTTGCATTTCTCTAATGCCTAGTGATGATGAGCATTTTTTCATATGTTTGTTGGCCTCATATATGCCTTCTTTTGTAAAGTGTCTGTTCATATCCTTTGCCCACTTTTCAATGGGCTTCTTTGTTTTTTTTTTTTTTCTTGTAACTCTGTTTTAGTTCCTTGCAGATTCTGGATATCAGCCCTTTGTCAGATGGGTAGATTGCAAAAACTCTTTCCCATTCTGTTGGTTGCTGATTCACTCTAACAATTGTTTCTTTTGCTGTGCAGAAGCTGTGGAGTTTGATTAGGTCCCATTTGTCTATCTTGGCTTTTCTTGCCAATGCTTTTGGTGTTTTGGTCATAAAGTCCTTGCCTTTGCCTATGTCCTGAATGTTTTTACCTAGATTTTGTTCTAGGGTTTTTATGGTGTTAGGTCTTATGTTTAAGTCTTTAATCCATCTGGAGTTAAGTTTAGTGTAAGGTGTCAGGAAGGGGTCCAGTTTCTGCTTTCTGCATATGGCTAGCCAGTTTTCCCAATGCCATTTATTAAACAGGGAATCTTTTCCCCATTGCTTGTTTTTGTCAGGTTTGTCAAAGATCAGATGGTTGTAGATGTGTGGTGTTGCCTCCTAGGCCTCTGTTCTGTTCCAGTGGTCTATATCTCTCTTTCGGTACCAAGCTGTTTTGATTACTGTAGCATCATAGTATAGTTTGAAGTCCGGTAGTGTGATGCCTCCAGCTTTGTTCTTTTTGCTTAGAATTGACTTGACAATGCAGGCTCTCTTTTGGTTCCATATGAAGTTTAAGGTGGTTTTTTTTCGCAGTTCTGAGAAGAAGGCCATTGGTAGCTTGATGGGGATAGCATTGAATCTGTAAATTACTTTGGGCAGTATAGCCATTTTCACAATATTGATTCTTCCTAACCACGAGCATGGAATGTTTATCCATCTGTTTGTGTCCTGTCTTATTTCGTTGAGCAGTGGTTTGTAGTTCTCCTTGAAGAGGTCCTTTATGTTCCTTGTTAGTAGTATTCCTAGGTATTTTCTTCTCTTTGTAGCAATCGTGAATAGCAGTTCGTTCTTGATTTCAACCATATTACGTCTTCCAATGCATGAGCACACCTGTTTAGTTGTTTAAATGTTCTTTAATTTCCTTTTGCAATGTTTTTGTAGTTTATAGTATATAGTTTTCATTAAAACTTATTTCTAATTATTTCATTTTAATGCTATTTATTGTAATTTTAATTTTATTATAGATTAAAAGGTACTCAGGCAGGTTTATTACAGGAATCAAGTGTGTGACACTGAGGCTTGAGGTCCCAATGATTCTATTGCCCAGGAAGTAAGCAGAGTACCCAACAGGTGGTTCTTTATACCTCAGCCCCTCCCTCCCTTCCCTATCTAGAGGTCCCCAGTGTCTCTTGTTCTATCTTTATATTCACATGTATTCAATCTTAGCTCCCATTTGTAAGTAAGAACATAGAGTATTTGATTTTCTGATCATGTGTTAGTTCACTTAGGATAAGGCCTCCAGCTCCATCCATGTTACTGCAAAGGCCATGATTTTATTCCTTTTTATGGCTGTGTAGTATTCCGTGTTGTATATGTAGCACATTTTCTTTATCTGATACACCACTGATTGACACCTAGGTTGATTTCATATCCTTGGTATTGTTAATAGTGCTGCAATGAACATATGAGTGCATGTATCTTTTTGACAGAATGAATTATTTTTTGAATGTATACCCTGTAGTGGGATGGCTGTGTCAAACCATAGATCTATGTTAAGTTCTTTGAGAAATCACCAAACTGCTTTCCATAATACCTGAACTAGTTTTCATTCCTATCAACAGTGTATAAGCATTCCCTTTTCTCGGTAGCTTCATCAGTACTGATGTTTTTTTTAACGGAGTTTTAAATTATGATTTCCAATCGTATATTGTTAATATTTAAATGTGGGGTTGATTTTTATGTTGGCCTTTTAGGCTACCAACATGCTAAATCAAAGTATTAGTTCCAGTAGATTTCTGTGAATCCCATACAATCAAATTATTTTAAATAAGGGAAGTCTTTCTACCTCCCATCCAATCAGTGCATTATTTGTTTATTTATCTTGCCTCATTGCACTGGTTAGTGTGTCTGGTACAATGGTAAAGGTATTGAGAGAGGATATCCTTGATATTTTCTTGAACTTAGGTAGAAAATATTGACACTTATAATAATTGTGTATCATGCTACTTGTAAATTTTTCATAAAAATACTTAATCAATTTGAGAAAGTCCCCATCTCTTTGTAGTTGGCTGGAAAATTTTTATCATAAAAGGAGATGAATTTCATCAAATACTTTTTGTTCATCTTCTGAAATGGTAATATGATATTTTTCTTAATTCTATCAATGTGATATATCTCATTGAGTGATTTTAAAATGTGAAACCAAACTTACATTCTCAACATAAATCCCATATGACCATAATGGAGTGCTATTTTTTAAATTATTATTATTTGATTTGCTAGTATTTATTTTTTTATATCTGTATTCACAAGGGATATTTGTCTGTAGTTTTTTTTATGATGTTTTCAACAGGTTTTAAAATCAAGGTAATGCTGCCTTCCTAAAATGAGATGAGAAATGTTTCTTGATTCTTTATATCCTGAAATGATTTAACTAGGATTGATATTATGCCCTCCTTAAATATTTGATAAAATTCACCAGTGAAACCAACAGGACACAGATTTATATTGAAAATGTTTTTAATAAAATTTGGTTTTATTAATTGATGTAAGGCTTAAAAGTTGAGACGGATTTGATGACTTGTGTCTCTCAATTATTTTTTCCATTTAATGTAGGCTGTAAAACTTATCTACATAAACTCATAAGAGGTCCTTTTCAGTGTCTGAAAGTCTGTAGTGATATTCCACCTTTCATTGCTTAAATTCGTTGATTGAATTTTTATTCTGTTTTTTCCTGAAGCTACTAACAAGTGTTTTGAACACTTTTACTAATTTTTCCAATAATTTTTATAGTATTAATTTTCTCTATGTGTTCTGGTTTTGACTAAAATTATTTTTTATTATTCCTGTGTTAAAATTTATTCTGTCCAGTTTTTTAAAGAAGAACCTTAGTTCATATGTTTAATATATGCATTCTTCAGTAGTATATGTATTAAAATCTATAAATGTCTCCTCAAGCAATGTTTTAGCTATCTCACACAAATTAATATGCTGTATTTTCATTATCATTTTGTCAAAAGCTTTTCCAAATTTTTGTGGCTTCTACTTTTAAGAAATGAGGATCCAGAAGTCACTTGTTTAATTTCAAATTTTGGAGGATTTTCTTGGTTTCCTTAGATTTATTTATTTTTAATTTAATTGCCATGTGGTGAGAAAATATATTTTGTCTAATTTTAATCATCTTACATTTATTAAACTTTTTTTATGACTCAAAATGGGGTTTGTCCTGAAAATGCACTTGGAAATACTATGTAGTCTGCCATTTTTTGGTGTTGTGTTCTATAAATATCAAGTAAACTAATGAGGCTTAATAGTGCTATTGTACCTCATATGTCTTTGCTTATTTTTTTTCTATTTGTTTTATCGGTTGCTTTAAGAGAATGCTTAGTTCTCCAGCCATTATTTTAAAGTTATATATCTTTATTTAATTCTGTAAAATTTTGCTTCATATATTTTGAAGCTCTCTTTTTGAAAGAATTACATTTATGATTATTCTCATTGAATCAACACTAATGAGAGATACTTATTTGAAATCTATTTTATCTTATAGTAATATAGCCACTCCAGCCTTTAAATGCCAATCGTTTGCATATAAATCGTTTTTTATCCACTGACTTTCAGTCTTTATATTAAAGTGTGTCTTTATTAGAGAACATATAATTGAGTCTTATATTTTATTTATATTGAAAATGTCTGCGTTTTAATTGGACTTTGGAGTGCTTATGCCATTAATATTTCATGTAATTGTTGATATGATTGGATGTGGGTTTTGTGTTTTGTTTCTGCCATTTTCCTTTGTTCTTTATTTGTCTATTCATCTTACTATACCTTCCCTTCTTTGATATAATATAAAAATTTTTAGAGAAAAAATATTAAAACTTCACCACCTTATACTCTCATATCTCACTATTATTTTATGTCAAAGTTGCTATATACAATATATGCATGTATGTTAAAAATCTACAGGATAATGGTTTAATCTTTGTCTTTTAAACAATTATATAGTTTTAAAAGAAATTAAGAAGAAAATAGTATAACCATCTTTAGTTTTCATTTACATAGTACTGTTTCTTTTTTTTTTAATTATTGTACTTTAGGTTCTGGGGTACATGTGCAGATCATGCAGGATTGTTGCACAGGTACGCACATGGCAATGTGGTTTGCTGCCTCCATCCCCCTGTCACCTACATCTGCATTTCTCCCCATGTTATACATCCACAACCTCCCCATGGCCCTGCTGTCCCTCCCTTGGCCCGCACAACAGACCCCAGTGTGTGATGCTCCCCTCCCTGTGTCCATGTGTTCTCATTGTTCAACATTCACCTATGAGTGAGAACATGTGGTGTTTGATTTTCTGTTCTTGTGTCAGTTTGCTGAGAATGATGGTTTCCAGATTCATCCATGTCCCTACAAAGGACACAAGCTCATCATTTTTTATGGCTGCCTAGTATTCCATGGTGTATATGTGCCAAATTTTTGTTGTCCAGTATATTGTCATTGGGCATTTGGGTTGGTTCCAGGTCTGCTATTGTAAACAGTGCCACTATGAACATATGTGTGCATGTGTCTTTATAATAGAATGATTTATAATCCTTTGGGTATATTACCCAGTAGTAAGTTTGCTGGGTCAAACGGAATTTATATTTCTAGGTCCTTGAGGAAGTGTCACACTGTCTTCCACAATGATTGAACTAGTTTACACTCCCACCAACAGTGTAAGAGTGTTCCTTTTTCTCCACATCCTCTCCAGCATCAGTTGTCTGCAGATTTTTTAATGATTGCCCTTCTAACTGGTGTGAAGTTGTATCTCAAGGTGGTTTTTATTTACATTTCTCTAATAATCAGTGATGATGAACAGTTTTTCATATGTTTGTTAGCCTCATATATGTCTTCTTTTGAAAAGTGTCTGTTCATATCCTTCACCCACTTTTGGATGGGTTTGTTTTTTTATTCTTGTAAATGTGTTTTAGTTCTTTGTAGATTCTGGATATTATCCCTTTGTCAGATGGGTAGATTGCAAAGATTTTTTCCCATTCAGTTGGATGCCAGATTGTTCCTTTTGCTGTACAGCAGCTCTGGAGTTTAATTAGGACCCATTTGTCTATTTTGGCTTTTGTTGCCATTGCTTTTGGTGTTTTAGTCGTGAAGTCATTGCCTATGCCTCTGTCCTGAATGGTTTTGTCTACTTTTTCTTCTAGGGTTGCTATGGCATTAGGTCTTATGTTTAAGTCTTTAATCCATCTGGAGTTAATTTTAGTGTAAGGTGTCAGGAAGGGGTCCAGTTTCTGCTTTCTGCACATGGCTAGCTAGATTTCCCAACGCCATTTATTAAACAGGGAATCCTTTCCCCGTTGCTTGTTTTTGTCAGGTTTGTCAAAGATCAAATGATTGTAGATGCATGGCATTGCCTCCGAGGGCTCTGTTCTGTTTCGTTGTTCAATATCTCTGTTTTGGTACCAGTACCATGCTGTTTTGATTATTGTAGCCTTGTACTATAGTTTGAAATCAGGTAGCATGATGCCTCCGGCTTTGTTCTTTTCGCTTAGGATTGTCTTGGCTATGCGGGCTCTCTTTTGGTTCTGTATGAAGTTTAAGGTGGTGTTTTCCAGTTCTGTGAAGAAGGTCATTGGTAGCTTGATGGAGATAGCATTGAATCTATAAATTACTTTGGGCAGTATGGCCATTTTCACAATTTTGATTCTTCCTAACTATGGGCATGGAATGTTCCTCCATCTGTTTGTGTCCTCTCTTATTTTCTTGAACAGTGGTTTGTAGTTCTCCTTGAAGTGGTCCTCCACATCCTTTGATAGTTGTAGTCCTAGGTATTTTATTCTCTTTGTAGCAATTGTGAATGGGAGTTTGCTCATGATTGGCTCTCTGTTACTCTGTTATTGGTGTATAGAAATGCTTGTGATTTCTGCACATTGATTTTGTATCCTGAGACTTTGCTGAATTTGCTTATCAGTTTAAGGAGATTTTGGGCTGATATGATAGGGTGTTTTAAATATGCAATCATGTCATCTCAAATAGAGACAATTTGACTTCCTCTTTTCCTAATTGAATACACTTTATTTATTTTTTTTTTCCTTGCCTAATTGCTCTGGCTAGAACTACGAATACTATATTGAATAGGAGTGGTGAGAAAGGGCATCCTTGTCTAGTGCTGGATTTCAAAGGGAATGCTTCCAGATTTTACCCATTCAGTATGATATTGGCTGTAGGTTTGTCATAAGTAGCTTTTATTGTTTTGAGGTATGTTCCTTCGATACCTAGTTTATTGAGAGTTTTTAGCTTGAAGGCCTGTTGAATTTTGTAGAAGGCCTTCTCTGCATCTATTGAGATAATCATGTGGTTTTTGTCTTTGATTCTGTTTATGTGGTGTGTTACGTTTATGGACTTGCATATGTTGAACCAGCCTTGCATCCCCGGGATGAAGCCTACTTGATCGTGATGGACAAGCTTTTTGATGTGCTGTTGCAATCAGTTTGCCAGTATTTTATTGTAGATTTTTGGATCTATGTTCATCATGGATATTGGCCTGAAGTTTTCTTTTTTTGTTGAGTCTCTGCTGAGTTTTGGTATCAGGATGATATTGGCCTCATAAAATGATTTTGAAAGGATTCCTTCTTTTTGTATTGTTTGGAATAGTTTCAGAAGGAATGGTACCAGCTCCTCTTTGTACATCTGGTAGAATTCAGCTGTGAACCCGTCTGGACCTGGAGTTTTTTTGGTTGGTAGTCTATTAATTACTAGCTCAACTTCAGCCCTTGTTATTGGTCTATTGAAGGTTTCAACTTCTTCCTGGTTTAGGCTTGGGAGGGTACAAGTGTCCAGGAATTTATCCATTTCTTCCAGGTTTACTGGTTTATATGCATAGAGTTGTTTGTAGTAATCTCTGATTGTAGTCTGTATTTCTGTGGAATCAGTGGTGATTTCCCCTTTATCATGTTTTATTGCATCTATTTGATTCTTCTCCCTTTTCTTTTTTAATAATCTGGCTAGCAATCTGTCTATTTTGTTGATCTTTTCAAATAACAAGCTTCTGGATTTATTGATTTTTTTTGTTTTTTGAAGGGTTTCTTTTTGTCTCTATCTCCTTCAGTTCAGCTCTGATCTTAGTTATTTCTTGTCTTCTGCTAGCTTTTGTGTTTTTTTGATCTTGCTCCTCTAGCTCTTTCAATTTTGATGATAGGGTGTCAATTTTAGATCTTTCCTGGTTTCTCTTGTAGGCATTTATTGCTATAAATTTTCCTCTAGACACTCCTTTAAATGTGTCCCAGTGATTCTGGTATGTTGTCTTTTCATTCTCATTGATCTCAAAGAATATCTTTAATTCTGCCTTCATTTCCTTGTTTATCCAGTTGACATTCAGGAGACTGTTGTTCAGTTTCCATGAAGCTGTGTGGTTCTGAGTTAGTTTCTTAATTCTGAGTTCTAATTTGATTGCCTTGTGGTCGAAGAGACTGTTATGATTTCTGTTCTTTTGCATTTTCTGAGGAGATATTTATGGCCAGTTATGTGGTCAATTTTAGACTAGTGCTGAGAAGAATGTATACTCTGTGGATTTGGGGTGGAGATTTCTGTAGATGTCTATTAGGTCCGCTTGGTCCAGATCTGAGATCAAGCCCTGGATATCCTTGTTAATTTTCTGTCTCATTGATCTGTCTAATACTGACAGTAGAGTTATAAGTCTCCCACTATTATTGTGTGGGAATCGAAGTCTCTTTGTAGGTCATTAAGAACTTTCTTTATGTACCTGGGTGCTCCTGTATTGATGCCCTTATTTATCTCTTTTGATCTTTGTTGGTTTAAAGTCCATTTTATCAGACTAGGATTGCAACTCCTGCTTTTTTTTTCTCTCTCTCCATTTGCTTGATAAATCTTCCTCCGACCCTTTATTTTGAGCCTATGTGTGTCCTTGTACGTGAGAAGGGTTTCCTGAATACAACACACTGATGGGTCTTGACCTTTTAGCCAATTTGCCAGTCTGTCTCTTTTCATTGGGACATTTAGCCCATTTATATTTCAGGTTAATAATTTTATGTGTGAATTTGATCCTGCCATTTTGATGCTAGCTGGATGTTTTGCCAGTTAGCTGATGCACTTTTTTTCATTGTGTTGATGGTCTTTACCATTTGATGCGTTTTTGGAGTGGCTGGTACTGGTTGTTCCTTTCCCTGTTTAGTGCTTCTTTCAGGAGCTCTTGTAAGGTAGACCTGGTGGTGATGAAATCTCTCAGCAAATACTTGTCCATAAAGGATTTTCTTTCTTCTTTGCTTATGAAGCTTAGTTTGGCTGTATATGAAATTCAAGTTTGAAAGTTATTTTCTTTAAGAATGTTGAATATTGGCCCCCACTCTCTTCTGGCTTGTAGGGTTTCTGCCGAGAGATCCGCTGTGAGTCTGATGGGCTTCCCTTTGTGGGTAACCCGACCTTTCTCTCTGGCTACCCTTAGCATTTTTTTCCTTCATTTCAACCCTGGTGAATCTGACGATTATGTGCCTTGGTGTTGCTCTTCTTGAGGAATATCTTTGTGCTGTTTTCTGTATTTCCTGGACTTGAATGGTGGCCTGTGTTGCTAGGTTGGGGAAATTCTCCTTCAGGATATTCAGATAATATCCTGAGGAGTCTTTTCCAGCTTGAATTCATTCTCTCCGTCACATTCAGACACACCTATAAAACGTAGATTAGGTCTGTTCACATAATCCCATATTTCTTGAAGGCTTTGTTCATTTCTTTTCACTCTTTTTTCTCTATTCTTGCCTTCTTGTTGTATTTCATTGAGTTGATATTCAATCTCTGATATCCTTTCTTCTGCTTGGTTGATTCGGCTATTGAAACTTGTTTATGCTTTGTGAAGATCTTGTGCTGTGTTTTTCAGCTCCATCAAGTCATGTATATTTTGCTCTAAGCTGTTTATTGTAGTTCGCATCTTATCTAACCTTTTTTCTAGGTTCTTAGTTTCTTTTCATTGGGTAAGCACATGTTCTTTTAGCTCTGAGAAGTTTGTTACCCACCTTCTGAAGCCTGTTTCTGTCAGTTCATCAGATTCATTCTCCATCCATCTTTGATCCCTAGCTGGTGTGGAGTTGTGATCCCTTGGAAGAGGAGAGATGTTCTTGTTTTTGGTGTTTTTATTCTTTCTGTGCTGGTTTCTTTCCATCTTAATAGCTTTATCTGCCTGTGGTCTTTGTAGTTGGTGACTTTCAGATGGGGTCTCTGAGTAGATGTCCTTTTTGTTGTTGATGAAGTTACTTCTTTCTGTTTCTTAGTTTTCCTTCTAACAGTCAGGCCCCTCTGCTGCAGGACTGATGGAGGTCCACTCCAGACCCTGCTTGCCTGGGGCTCACCCGCAGGGGCTGCATAACAGTAAGGGTTGCTGCCAGTTTCTTCTTCTGTTATCTACACCCCAGAAGGGTACCTGCCAGATGTCAACCTGAGCCCTCCTTTAAGAGGTGTCTCCTTGGGTATACGGGGGTTGGGGAGCTGTTCGAGGAGACAGTCTGTCTCTTATAGGAGCTCAAGTGCTGTGCTGGGAGCTCCATTGTTCCATGCAGAGCTGCTGGGCAGGTATTTTTAAGTCTGCTGCAGCGGAACTCAAAACTGCCTATTTCCCCAGATGCTCTGTCCTAGGAAGGTCAGTTTTATTTATAAGTTCCTGTTGTGCTGCTGCCTTTTTTCATAGATTCCCTGCCCTGCATGGAGTAGTCTAGTCACAGTCTGGCAGCAGAGGTGTTTCTGAGCTGCTGCAGACTCTGCCTAGCGCTTTTGAACTTCCTTGGTAGTGGCAGACTGCCTCAGTAGTGGTGGTTGCCCTTCCCCCAACTGAGCTGGACCATCCTGAGTCCAGCTGTGCTTGCTGAGAAACTCTCAGTCCAGAGTGTTTCAGATTGCTTGTTTTGTGTGGGTGGTAACCTCTGAGCCAGATTGCCTGGCTCCCTGTCTCTGCCCCCTCCCTTTTAGTTGAATGGGAGGCTGTCTCCCAGGCGTTCCAGGCACCAGTTGAAACAGCTGCCCAGATATATGTGAGTTTCTGTGCGCCAACCCGGCACTGGCTGTACTGAAAACTCATGGCACTTTTCGACCCAGGAATCTCCTGGTCTGTGGGCAGTGAAAATTTGTTTGGAAATGTGGTGGGCATTCACCCTCTGCATTGTTCTTGCTGGGAACTGCACTCCAGAGCTGTTCCTATTTGGCCATCTTGGATCCAGTCCATAGTACTGTTTCTTATATGTTTCATGTTTCAAGGATCTAAGTTTCCACCTATTACCAGTTTTCTTTAGCTTAAAAACTTCTTTTAGAATTTCTTGTATCACAGGTTAACTGGTGATGAATTCTCTTAATTTTCATTTTTGTTCTTTAGAGACAAGACTCAGTCTCACTTTGTTGCCTAAGCTGAAGTGCAGTGGCATGATCATAGCTCACTGCAGCCTTGAACTCCTAGGCTCCAGGGATCCTCATGCCTCACCCTCCTGAGTAGCCAAGACTACTGATGTATGTCACCATGCCTGCCAAATTGATTTTAAAAAATTAAGAGATGGGGCCTCATTACATTGCCCAGGATGTTGTAGAACTCCTGGCCTCAAGTGATCTTCCTGCCTCAGCCTCCCAAGTAGCTGGAATTATTGACATGCATCATTGCACCTGACAGTTTTCATTTATTTTAAAATGTCCTTATTTCATAAAAATTCTCAACATCACTAATTATTATGGAAATTCAAATCAAAATCACAATATGATACCACCTTACTCCTAGAAGAATGACCATAATTTAAAAAACAAAAATATAACAGATGTTGGCATAGATGTAGTGAAAAGGGAACGCCTTTACATTGCTGGTGGAAATGTAAACTAGTACAACTACTATGGAAAACAGCATGATGAATCCTTAAAGAACTAAAAGAGAACTAACATTTGATCCAGCAATCCTACTACTAGGTATCTACCTAGACAAAAAGAAGTCATTATATAAAAAGGATACTTGCACATGCCTGTTTATAGCAGTACAATTTGCAATTGCAAAAATATGAAACCAGGCTGAATGTCCATCAACCAATGACTTGATAAAGAAAATGTCACACACACCATGGAATGCTACATGCACATCATGCAATGCTACTCAACCATAAAAAAGAATTAAATAAAGACATTCACAGAAACCTGGCTGGAGTTAGCATTATTCTAAGTGAAAGAACTCAGGAATGGAAAACCAAACATATGTTCTCACTTATCAGAGGAAGCTAAGCTATGAGGATGCAAAGGTATATGAATGACACAAAGGACTCATGGCGAATGATGAGTGAGGGCGAGGGAAAAAAGTCTACACAGTGAGTACAGTGTACAATGCCTGCCTAATGAGTGCACCAAAATCTCAAAAATCATCGCTAAATAACATCCATGTAACCAAACAACACCTGTTACCCCAAAACTATTGAAATAATAAAAAAATGAAGATTTCTATCTTTTAGCAAATTCCATATACACAAATATTAAAATTAAAATTGACATTAAAGTAGCTCCTTTCACTTAGTGCTAAAAAACAAATAAAATTAGCAATACACTAAAACTTTTATGAATATCTTATAAAACATGATAAATGACATGGCAAAATAATGTATAGGTAAAATTAATTCTTACTAAACTAAAATTAAAAAACTAGCAAATAAGCACAATGTATTCTTTTGTTTAAATATTTTACTTTAATCTCCTTCAGATCTGATTTGGAAACATGAAATGGATAAAATACAAATATGTTGACTTATTTTAATTATTTCCAATATCCAGTGAATAAGAATTTTAAATATATTTTCATCATAGCATCAAGTTTTTAGTTCTATTGCTCCATTACTTTTCCACCAACCTTATATTTTATCAAGTTGAAAAGTGAGTGCAGTTTAATCAAGGACAAATTCAAAATTTAATTATCATCTCTGGGTGGTCAAATATATGTTGCTTAATTTTACTCAGACAAAATATCCTGATTGATTATTAATATGTCAGGTTTATATACTGCTTCATCTATTCTCTATAGGTACAAAGCATTCAAATGTACAGGTACCTTCTTGGTCAAATATTTGGAAATATACAAATTTCAAGTTTTGGAGAGGAGAAGAAAGTTTATATTGTATGTTTGGAAAATACAGTACTTTCTGTTCTCACTGTTAAATAGTCATACTAACAAATTCCTGATAATTTAAATTTTATCAATTTTAGATTTTTACTCAGTTATTTGAAGAATTGGGTTTTACCTCATTCTGTTCAAAGATACATGCACACATATGCTTATTGCAACACTATCCACAATGGCAAAGACATGGAATGAATCCAAATGTCCATCAATGATACACTGGATAAAAAAAATGTGGAATACTATGCATCCAAAGAAAGGAACAAGGCCATGTCTTTTACAGGGATATGGATGGAGCTACTTGCCATTATCCTTAGCAAACAATTGCAGGAAAAGGAAACCAATCACCACATGTTGTCACTTATAAGTGGGAGTAGAACAGTAAGAACACATGGACAAAGGCAGGGTAACTGAACACACTTAGTCTTGTTGCAGGGTGGGATGTGGAGAGGGAAAGCATTAGGAAAAATAGCTAATGCATGCTGGGCTTAATAGCTAGATGATGGGTTGATATGTGCAGCAAACAACCATGACACACAAACCTGTACATCCTGAACATCCTATGTAACAAACCTGAACATCCTGATTATGTACCCTGGAGTGTAAAATTAACATTAATAAAAGAAGTGGTATATACTATTATTAAAATCTCCCTTACTCCTTCTTTTCATTCCTTTATATGAATGCTTATTAACTACCTGCTCCATGCATGTAACTGCATTAACTAATGGAGCAATGCGAAGATGAGTAAGACATAGCTCTTAACTTTCGTAGTATGTATCTCATTAATTCTTATCTATGTCCACAAATGTTTGGATCTTATATCAAGCATATTCTAAATGAAGATTATATCTCCTAACAAAAACTTTTGAAAAGTGTGTTTTTCATTTCTCTTGTAATTTTAGTCATATGAAGAGTAGAAGAAATACATTGGTAAGTGAGCACAGCCTTGGCATGTATGAAGCACTCTCTCCTTCCCAAACTATTTCTGGACATTGATTCTTAATTAAGAGCTTGTTTTAATGAAGCATAGAATGGGCTTACAGCTGTTCTCAGAGCAAATCTTTAAGGAGTAGCTATGCTTCAATAAAGCTAATACATCTCATTAGTATTTTTTTTGCAAAGCCTTTATAATATTCTCTATTCCCTGAATCCCAGAGAAATTGGGGGCAATGAAAAATATAGCATAGATCATTTTGCTATTAATTCAGTAATGATTCAGCCACGGGGAACATTCTTAAATCCAGTAAAATTCACTGATGTATTCCAAAATTATCTTCTAGGAGAAGTGTAAGTCTGCAATATTTGTCCATATTTCCATACAAACCTGAAAGATGGGTTAACATAAAGCAATACTTACATAGCACTTCTTTATGACTGTAAAGCACATATGCATATATAAAAACCAAATATGACCAGGCATGGTGGCTCATGCCTGTAATTCCAGCACTTTGGGAGGCCCAGGTGGGAGGATTGCTTGAGACTAAGAGTTGCAGACCAGCCTGAACAACATAGCAAGACATTGTCTCTACTAAAAATAATAATAAAAAATAAAACCAACTGGGATTGGTGGCACATGCCTGTAGTCCAAGCTACTCTGAGTGCTGTGGCAGAAAAATTGCTTGAGTCCAGGAGGTTGAGGTCATAGTGAGCCCTGATTATGCCACTGCACTGCAGTCTGGGCAATAGAACAAAACCCTGTCTCAAAAAAAAAAAATGGTTATTGTGAATCATTACTGAGTTTGCAGCACATTTAAAATTTTGTTTATTATACTTTAATTTCTGGGGTACATGTGCAGATCTTGCAGGATTGTTACATAGTTATACACTTGCCATGGTGGTTTGCTGCATCCAATCCACCATCCCCAACATTAGGTATTTCTTCCAATGTTATCCCTTTCCTATCTCCCCACTCCCGTATCCCTCCTCTAGCCCCCGGCTCACCAACAGACCCCATTGTGTGATGTTCCCCTCCCTGAGTCCATGTGTTCTCATTGTTCGTCATCCACCTTTGAGTGAGAACATGTGGTGTTTGGTTTTCTGTTCTTGTGTCAGGGTGCTGAGAATGAGTTTGCAGCACATTTAACTGGCTGTGAATTGCCTCAGATGTTCAGCAAAATTTATTTATTCGAAAAGCTCCAAAATACTCTTTTGAACATAAATGCCACATTGCTTATTGGTAATCTTGTAAACAAATCTAGAAAGTAAATATAAAATATCTTAATACACACATCTTTCTCTGGGCCATTTTAGGGTTAATATTTAATGAAGAAGCTTTTGAATAAATTTTTGGGTACATTATCCTGTCTGCATTCTTCTTCATGAAAGTTCTTAAATCATATTGAATATATGTATATATTAGACACTGGTGCTCTTATGTTAGCTCTAAGGAATCCGTAGAATTAGAGTTCCAATAATTTTTTTTTAGTCAAGGTTTGTTATGGTTTTGGGAGGCAACTATGACCTTAAAACCTGCTAACCTACTAAATGGGAAGATAAGATTATTTGGAGGTTGATCCAAAAGTAATTGCGATATTTGCATTGTTGAATTTTGCCATTTGATATTGCAATACAATTTTAAATAAATTAATAGATTTGATATTGCAATACAATTTTAAATAAATAATTTAAATAGTATACATCATTTTAATGTGCATTTCATACTTTGTTTTATTTGCTAATGATGTATTACTTTATATTTATTTTAGACTATGGAAATGATATTAGACAAAAAGCAAATTTGAGGCTGTGTGAGGTGGCTCACACCTGTAATCCCAGCACTTTGGGAGGCCGAGGCAGGCAGATCATCTGAGGCAGGAGTTCAAGACCAGCCTGGCCAACGTGGTGAAACGCTGTCTCTACTAAAAATACAAAAATTAGCTGTGTATGGTAGTATGCACCTGTACCTCAGCTACTCAGGAGGCTGAGGCAGGAGAATCACTTGAACCTGGGAGGCGGAGTTTACAGTGAGCTGAGATCACACCACTGCACTCCGGGTCAACAAGAGTGAAACTCTGTCTCAAAAAAATAAAAAAGGGCCAGGCACAATGGCTCAGGCCTATAATCCCAGCACTTTGGGAGGCTTAGGTGGGCAGATTGCTTGAGGTCAGGAGTTGGAGACCAGCCCAGCCAACATGGTGAAACCCCATCTCTTTTAAAAATACAAAACATAGCCGGGTGTGGTGACACTTGCCTGTAATCCCAGCTCCTTGGGAGGCTGAGGCAGGAGAATTGCTTGAGCCCGGGAGATGAAGATTGCAGTGAGACTAGATCACACCACTGCACTACAGCCTGCATGACATAGTGAGACTCTGTCTCAAAAAATAAAAAAGCAAATTGAAGCGATTTTCTTATTTGAGTTCAAAATGGGTCATAAAGCAGCAAAGACAACTCATAGTATCAACAGCACATTTGGCCTAGGAACTGCTAAGGAGCCTATAGTGCACTGGTGGTTCAAGAAGTTTTGCAGGCTGGATGGGGTGGCTTATGATTGTAATATCAGCACTTTGGGAGGCTGAGGTGGATGGATCACCTGAGGTCAGGAGTACCAGACCAGCCTGGCCAACATGGTGAAAACCCATCTCTACTAAAAGTACAAAAATTAGCTGGGTGCGGTAGCTACTTGGGAGGCTGAGGAAGGAGAATCACTTGAACCCAGGAGGCAGAGGTTGCAGTGAGGTGAGGTAGCACCACTGCACTCCAGCATGGTGACAGAGAAAGACTCTGTCCCAAAAAAGAAAAAAAAAACAGCGTTGAAGTTGAGCATAGTGTCTGGACATCAGAAATTGACAATGACCAATTGAGAGCAATAATTGAAGCTCACCCTCTTACTACACAAGACGTTGCCCAAAAAAACTCAACATCTACCATTCTATAATTGTTAAGCATTTGAAGCATACTGGAAAGATAAAAAGGCTCAATAAGTGGGTGCCCCGTGAGCTGAGCAAAAATTTAAAAATATATATTTTGAAATGTTGTCTTCTCTTACCCTATGCAACAGCAAACCATTTCTCAATTCAATTGTGATGTGGGAAGAAAAGTGGGTTTTATATGACCAGTTCAGTGGTTAGACTGAGAAGAAACTTCAAATCCCTTCCCAAAGCCAAACTTGCACCCAAAAAGCCATGGTCATTGTTTTGTGGCCTGCTGCCAATCTTATCCACTACAGCTTTAGGAATCCCAGTGAAACCATTATATATGAGAAATATGTTCAGCAAATCAATGAGATGCATGGAAAACAGCAATGCCTGCAGCTGGCATTGGTCAAGCCAACAGGCCCAATTCTTCATGGCAATGCCCGATTGCACGTTGCATGAACAATGCTTTAAAAATTGAAAAGTTTTAAAAATTGCAAAGTTTGGCCTCATCTGCCATATTCACCTGACCTCTCGACAACTGAATACCACTTCTTCAAGCATCTGCACAATACTTTGCATGGAAAATGCTTCCACAAACAGCAGGATGCAGAAAATGCTTTCCAGGTGTTCATCAAATTCTGAAGCATGGATTTTTATGCTACAGGAATAAACAAACTTATTTCTTGTTGGCAAAATGTACTAATTATAATGGTTTCTATTTGGATTAATAAATATGTATATAAGCCTTGTTGTAATGATTTAAAATTCATGATCTGAATTTAAAACTGCAATTACTTTTGCACCAACCTTAGACGAACACTAAAAAGGAGACCATTGAAAGTGTTTTAGCTTTTCTGCTGTGACACAATATAGTTATTTCACTGCTGATGCATGATGCTCTTTTTTATAAACATAAACATAAAATTATTAAAAAACAGTAATCACACATTTTCCCTGGGAATCACACAAGACTTGGGAATGAGAATAAAAGTGGCTAAAAATGTGGTCATCAATGTAGCTATGTGATACTCTGAAGCAACATGTGGTGATAGCCAAGTCTAGGGTACTTTACAAAGTATAAAACTTTGTGATGGTCAGAATTTTAATGTGAGTCTGCTGGTGCTGAGCTTTCAGGCTTTATTAGACAGATGCATGTACTTCTAATACAAGTAAGGACATGTACAATACATAAACAGGAAAACAACTTGCTTTGTGAAGCAGTCCATTTGAAATAGGTTGATGTGTAATTACTACAAGACAGTATATGAGTTCATACTTGATAAGCTATGAACGAATAGATGTGAATAAATAAAACTAGATTCTGAGGAATCTCAGACCCGAATCTAGCTTTAATCTCATAAATCATTTAATCTCATTTATACAATATTGTATAAATGATTCTTTTCTATTATGTGACATCTTTTGACTACATGCAGTCCATTTTCTTGGTTATCAAGGTATTTGAAGCATCTGCTATATGACAAAAGATTAGGCAGTGAAGATATGAAAACAACTAAGATATATTTTGTGCTCTTAGGAAGCATATATACTAGTCACTGAGAATGTGTATTTAACTGATTTATAACATTAGAAAAAATGAAGATATCTATTAAAAAAGCATATAAAACACTGAAAGCAAAGTATAGATTGATTCCAATTGTGGGGATGATAATAAAGCTCACCAAAGAGATATCCATTAAGTTGGATCTTTAAGGATGAGTAAATTATTAAGAAGTGTAGATGAGGATATTATTTTTGGATGAGGTACTTTATGATAAAATGAAGAAATATACAAGCGTGTGCATAAAATGTTCCAGGAATAGTAAAAATTATAGTATACCAGAAGACTACTGGACATTGAGTAGAGATGGTGTTTTGTTCAAGATAAGTTTGTAAAAGAATGTGTGTGAACGGTAGCGTGTTATACAGTTTTTTAGAATGCTATGATAAATGTTTTATTCTGTGTTCAGTACAGAAAAAAGAAAATGCTAAATGGAGTAGTAATTTTGACAGACTAGTGTGTTAAAAGGGAATCATTTGAACCTATTTGAAGGGTGTGTTGAAGTCATAGGGACTGGTTGGAAGATCAGTCTAGAAGGCATAAGACAAGGAAGGCTTGAAACAAGTCAAACTTCTCTCAGAGTCCTGTATCCACTACATTCTCAATATGTCCGTTTCTAAAATCTGTTTGTTTTCCAAGGAGTCAGATTATGCAGATTCTGCTTCTGAAAATCTTTCAAACTTAGAGAGGCTTTTAATCAGATGTTATATGTACGTCTCATTTGGAGTATAAGGTTGCAATAACAATGCTCATTGGAGATTGTACAGGTAAACATTTGCAAATGCTATTTACTTACAGGGCATTTGTTTCTTTTTTTCTTTCCTTTCTTTCTTTCTTTCTTTCTTTTTTTTTTTTTTTTTTTTTTTTTTTTTTTTTTTTTTTTTTTTTTTGTACTTTGGGCTCTGGGATACGTGTGCACATCCTGCATCTTGCAGGATTGTTGCATAGGTACATACATGCCGTGGTGGTTTACTGTCACCAGCCCTTCAACTCCATCGCCTACATCAGGCATTTCTCCCCGTGTTATACCTACCAACCTCCCCACCACTGCTGTCCCTCCCCTCCCCTCCACTCCACCTCCCCCACCAAGCCCATTGACTGTTGTTCCCTTCCCTGTGCCCAAGTGTTCTCATTGTTCATCACCCACCTGTGAATGAAAACGTGAGGTGTTTGGTTCTCTGTTCTTGTGTCAGTTTGCTGAGAAGGATAGTTTCTAGATTCATCCATGTATTTACAAATGACACGAACTCATTGTTTTTTAAGGCTGCATAGTATTCCATGGTGTATATGTGCCACATTTTCTTTGTCCAGTATATCATTGATGGGCATTTGGGTTGGTTCCAGGTATTTGCTATTGTAAACAGTGCCTCAATGAACATTCTTGTGCATGTGCCTTTATAATAGAACATTTTATAATCCTTTGGATGTATACCTTCTAATGGGATTGCTGGGTCAAATGGAATTTCTATTTCTAGATCCTGGAGGAATTGCCACACTGTCTTCCACACAGTTGAGCTAATTTACACTCCCACCAACAATATAAAAGTGTTCCTTTTTCTTCACATCCTCTCCAGCATCTGTTGTTTCCAGATTTTTTAATAATCGCCATTCTAACTGGCGTGAGATGCTATCTCAATGTGGTTTTGATTTGCACTTCTCTAATGATGAATGAAGCAGTTTTTCATATATTTGTTGGCTGCATAAATGTCTTTTTTTTTTTTTTTTTTTTTTTTTGAGATGGAGTTTTGCTCTTGTTACCCAGGCTGGAGCGCAATGGCGCGATCTGGGCTCACCGCAACCTCCGCCTCCTGGGTTCAGGCAATTCTCCTGCCTCAGCCTCCTGAGTAGCTGGGATTACAGGCACGCGCCACCATGCCCAGCTAATTTTTTGTAGTTTTAGTAGAGACGGGGTTTCACCATGTTGACCAGGATGGTCTCGATTTCTTGGCCTCGTGATCTACCCGACTCGGCCTCCCAAAGTGCAGGGATTACAGGCTTGAGCCACCGCGCCCGGCCCCATAAATGTCTTATTTTAAAAAGTGCCTGTTCATATCCTTTGCCCACTTTTGAATGGGTTTGTTTTTTTCTTATAAATCTGCTTTAGTTCTTTATAGAGTCTGGATATTAACCCTTTGTCACATAGGTAGATTGCAATTTTTTTTTCAATTCTGTTGGTTGCCCGTTCACTCTAATGATTGTTTCTTTGGCTGTACCAACCCTCATAAGTTTAATTAGATCCCATTTGTATATTTTGGCTTTTGTTGCATTTGCTTTTGGTGTTTCAGTCATTAAGTCCTTGCCTGTGCCTGTTTCCTGAATGTTGTTGCCTAAGATTTCATCTAGAGTTTTTATGGTATTAGTTCTTATGTTTAAATATTTAATACATCTGGAGTTAATTTTTGTATAAGGTATAAGAAAGGGGTCCAGTTTCAGCTTCCTGCATATGACTAGCCAGTTTTCCCAACAACATTTATTAAACAGGAAATCCTTTCCCCATTGCTTGTTTTTGTCTGGTTTGTCAAAGATGAGATGGTTGTAGATGGTGGCCTTGCTTTTGGGGCCTCTGTTATGTTCCATTCGTCTATATCTCTGTTTTGGTACAAGTACCATGCTGTTTTGATTACTGTAGCCTTGTAGTATAGATTGAAGTCAGGTAGTGTGATGCCTTCAGCTTTGTTCTTTTTGCTTAGAATTGACTTGGCTATGTGGGCTCTCTTTTGGTTCCATATGAAGTTTAAAGTGGATTTTTCCAGTTCTGTGAAGGTCAATGGTAGCTTGATGGGGATAGCATTGAATCTATAAATTACTTTGGGCAGTATGGCCATTTTTACAATATTGATTCTTCCTAACCATGAGTATGGAATGTTTTTCCATCTGTTTGTGTCCTCTCTTATTTACTTGATCAGCAGTATGTAGTTCTCTTTAAAGAGATCTTTTACATCCTTTGTTAGTTGTATTCCTAGCTATTTTATTCTCTTTGTAGCGATTGTAAATGCAAGTTCACTCATGATTTGGCTCTCTGTTTGTCTATTGTTGGTATATAGAATTGCTTGTGATTTCTGCACATTGATTTTGTATCCCCAGACTTTGCCGAAGTTGCTTATCAGCTTAAGGAGGTTTGGGTCTAAGATGATGGGGTCTTCTAAACATACAATCATGTCATCTGCAAATAGCTACAATTTGACTTGTTTGCCCTAATTGAATGACCTTCATTTCTTCTTCTTGCCTAATTGCTCTGGCTAGAATTTCCAATACTATATTGAATAGGAGTGATGAGAGGGGGCATCCTTATCTAGTGCCAGTTTTTAAAGGGAATGCTTCTAGTTTTTGCCCACTCAGTATAATATTGGCTGTGGGTTTGTCGTAAATAGCTTTTATTATTTTGAGATACATTCCATTCATACCTAGTTTATTGAGAGTTTTTAGCATAGAGGGCTGTTGAATTTTGTCAAAGACCTTCTCTGCATCTATTGAGATAATCGTGTGGTTTATGTCTTTGGTTCTGTTTATGTGGTGGATTACATTTACAGATTTGTGTATGTTGTACCACCCTTGCATACCCAGGATGAAGCCTACTCAATTGTGATGGATAAGCTTTTTGATGTGCCGTTGGATTTGGTTTGCCAGTACTTTATTGAAGATTTTGGGATCAGTGTTCATCATGGTTATTGGCCTGTAGTTTTTTAGTTTTGTCTCTGCCAGGTCTTCGTATCAAGATGTTGGTCTCATAGAAAGTGGTAGGGAGGATTCCCTCTTTTTGTATTGTTTGGAATAGTTTCAAAAGAAATGGTACCAGCTCCTCTTTGTATGTCTGGTAGAATTCATCTGTGAACCCATCTAGACCTGGCCTTTTTTTGGTTGGTAGGCTATTAATTGCTTCCTCGACTTCAGACCTTGTTATTGGTCTATTCAGGATTTCAACTTCTTTCTTGCTTAGTCTTGGGAGTAAGTGTCCAGGAATTTATCCATTTCTTCCAAGTACACTGGCTTATGTGCATAAAGCTGTTTGTAGTAACCTCTGATGGTAGTTTGTATTTCTGAAGAATCAGTGGTGATCGCCCCTTTATCATTTTTTTGTTCATTTGTTTTTGTTTTGTTTTGTTTTGTTTTGCATCTATTGATTCTTCTCTCTTTCCATTAGTCTAGCTAGTGTTCTGTCTATTTTGTTAATCTCTTTCAAAAAACCAGCTCCTGGATTTATTGATTTTTTTTAATTGTGGTTTTTTTTTTTTTTTGATCTTGCTCCTCTAGCTCTTTTAATTTCGACAATAGGGTATCGATTTTAGATCTTTCCTTGTTTCTCAGATGGGCATTTATCGCTATCAATTTCCCTCCAGACACTGATTTGAATGTGTCCCAGAGATTCTGGTACATTGTGTCTTCATTATCACTGGTTTAAAAGAATATTTTTATTTCTGCCTTCATTCATTGTTTATCCATTCATCATTCATGTGCAAGTTGTTCAGTTTCCATGTGATTGTGCAGTTTTGAGTGCTTTTCTTAATCCTGAGTTCTAGTTTGATTGTGCTGTGGTTGAGAGACTGTTATGATTTCTGTTCTTTTGCATTTGCTGAGGAATGATTTACTTCCCATTATGTCATCAATTTTAGAGTACATGTGATGTGGTGCTGAGAAGAATGTTCTGTAGATTTGGGGTGGAGTGTTCTATCAATGTCTGTTAGGTCCGCTTGTTCATTGTGTGTGTCATTGTTCTTTACCTTTTGGTATGTTTTTGCAGTGGCTGGCACTGGTTGTTCCTTTCCATGTTTAATACTTCCTTCAGGAACTCTTATAAGACAGGTCTTGTAGCAACGAAATCTCTCAGCAATTGCTTGTCCATAAAGGATTTTATTTCCCTTCACTTATGAAGCTAATTTTGGCCAGATATGAAATTCTGGGTTTAAGTTCTTTTCTTTAAGGATGTTGAATATTGTCTCCCACTCCGTAGGGTTTCTGCTGATAGATCCACTGTGATTCTGATGGTCTTTCCTTTGTGGGTGACTCATCATTTCTCTCTGGCTCTCCTTAGGATTTTTTTCCTTCATTTCAACCTTGGTGAATCTGATGATTATGTGCCTTTAGATTGCTCTTCTTGAGGAATATCTTTGTGGTGTTCTCTGTATTTCCTGGATTTGAATGTTGGCCTGCCTTGTTAGGTTGGGGAAGTTCTCCTGGATAATATACTGAAGAGTGTTTTCCAGATTGGATTCATTCTCCCTTTCACATTCAAGTATGCCAATCAAGCATAGATTAGGTGTTTTCACATAATCCCATAGTTCTTGGAGGCTTTGTTCATTTCTTTTCACTCTTTTTTTCTCTAATCTTGCCTTCTCATTTTATTTCATTGATTTTATCTTCAATCTCTGATATCCTTTCTTCTGCTTGATCAGTTCAGCTGTTCAAACTTGTGTATGTATGCCTTGCAAAGTACTCATGCTGTGTTTTTTCAGCTCCATCAAGCCATTTGTGTTCTTCTCTCAGCTGATTATTCTAGTTAGTATTTCATCTAACCTTTTTTCCATGTTCTTAGTTTCTCTGCATTAGGTTAGAACATGGTCTTTTAACTCATAGAAGTTTGTTATTATCCACCCTCTGAAGCCTGCTTCTGTCAATTTGTGAAACTCATTCTCTGTCTTGTTTTGTTCCCTTGATGGTGAGGAGTTATGATCCCTGGGAGGAAAAGAGGTGTTCTGGTCTTTGATGATTTCATCCTTTTTGTGCTGGTTTCTTCCAATCATTGTGGATTTAGCTCCGTTTGATCTTTGAAGTTGGTGATTTTGGGAGGAATATCTGAGTGGAAGTCCTTTCTGTTGAGGTCAGAGCTATATCTTTTTTGTTCTGTAGAGGTGCTGCTGGGCTGCCTCTGATTCAGTTAGGCTGCTGGGTAGGTGGTCTTTATCTGGAGTTTGTTTTCACAGGTGAGATTATCCCCACCTTCCCATGGCATCTTTCCTTCCCTGAGCTCAATCTTCCTGGTTGGTGTCAAACTGGTGTATTCACTGCAAAGCTCTCTAGTACATGGGCTTCAGTTTCAGTTTTGTGGGAGTGGGGCCTGCCTGGCTTTATGTCCTGTTACAGCATTTCTTATAGTTACCAATCTACAGTCTAATGCAAATGTTAATTAGAAAATTAAATAAATGCCAAGAAAATTAAACTCAACAAAATTGAACCAGTTTGTCTCCTGCTTTTTTAAGAGTGTGGTTTCTTCAGCTGAGCATCTTAGTGTTGGAAGCCTGTGGTCTACTGGCCAAAAATAAAGCCTTAAAAATGACATATAATTTTTACACTGAGAAAACATGCCAGACAATGCTTTAATTAAGGGACTGAATTTAACATGACTAATATTGGAGCAAATTAACTCTATTTGCCTCGTATTACCATATACTGAAAAGAACATACAATTTTTTTTATTATCCTGCTAAATATGCATAGCTTGAATCTAATCATAAACAGTAAGTAAGTACAAATGCAAGATAATTCTACCAAATAACCAGCCTGTAATTTTAAAAAATATCAAGGTTATAAAAACTTTCCACTTTTTCACCTCCTCTGCAACAGAGACTGATGAACTATTCCAGATTAAAGGAGAGGAAAAGGACTTTATAGTTAAATGCAGTGCAACTAATATTGGATCAGGATTAATTTTTTTCTAAAGTATATAATTGAAAATTTGAAAAATATCCTAATCATGATAATTTATACTGATTTGAGACAGTTCTCTGTTCTTAGGAAATAAATGCTGAAATATTTATGGCTAAAGAGGCATCATGTATACAATGTATTTTCAAATGGTTTTGAAAATAATGTGTATGTGTATGAATAAAGACAAAAGAATAATAAAGCACATATAATAAAATATTTACAAATGGAGAATCTAAGCCAAGAGTAAATAGGAATTAATGCAACTTTTCTAGGTTTGAAGCTATTTGAAAATAAAAAGTTACAAAAAAAAAAAATCACATCAAGTGACACAGAATGTCCTTATTCCAATGGAAACTTCAACCAATGATTACTGTGCTTATAAACTTTAAAGGTGTTTCATAAGTGGAATTAATGACTGAATGCTATTTTTCCTTCTGCTAGCTTTAGTAAATTTAAATAAGCTTATAAGCACAATAAAAACAGATCCAGCTTTATGTAATCAATGCTGGTATTTTTTTTTCTGATAGATACTAGCTTTTTCTTAACATTTACAAAATCATGGAAGACTGTACACAAAAAGAAAAAAACAAAATTATTAAAGATATTTCTATAAATTTTCATATCAGGTGGAGTACTACAAAGGCAACAGTAAGAGTCCATTGAGCCATATATGCATGAGAGTTTAGGAAAATGTTAGGATTGTGGAAAACTAAAAGTTAATGCAGTGCTTACGGCACAGCTGATCCTGAAGGAAGCCACTCTACTACTCTGGCCTAGCATATATCAAAGACTCTTCCAACCTTTTGCTTGCAAGGTGGGATTGGTGACTGCCAAGGCGGCAGGGCTGGCTCAATGAAGGGGATTGATATATTTCCTGTGGGCCTTTCTTTGCAAAGGTCCCACATTTTTAAGTTTTTGGCATGAGCCATCCACTACACAAATTTCTGCCTTAAATCAAACAACCCAGAACATTATTTAAAAACAGAAGCATTATTTTATTTTATTTTATTTTTAAATTATACTTTAAATCCTGGGATACATGTGCAGAATGTGCAGATTTGGGACATAGGTATACACATACCATGGTTGTTTGCTGCACCCATTAACCTGTTATCTACATTGGGTGTTTTTCCTAGTACTATACCTCCCCTACCTAGCCACCAACTCCCTGACAGGCCCCTGTAAGTGATGCTTTCCACCCTGCATCCATGTGTTCTCATTGTTCAACTCCCACTTATGAGTGAGAACATGCAGTGTTTGGTTCTCTGTTCTTCTGTTACTTTGCTGTGAAAAATGATTTCCAGCTTCATCTATGTCACCGCAAAAGACATGAACTCATCTTTTTTTATGGCCGCATAGTATTCTATGGTGTATATATGCCACATTGTCTTTATCCAGTCCATCACTGATGGGCATTTGGGTTGGTTCTAAGTCTTTCCTATTGTGAACAGTGCCACAATAAGCACACATGTGCATGTGTGTTTATAGTAGAATGATTTCTAATCCATTGGGTAGATTCCCAGTAATGGAATTGCTGGGTCAAATGATTTTTTTTGGTTCTAGATCCTTGTGGAATCACCACACTGTATTCCACAATGGTTGAACTAATTTACACTCCAGCGAACAGTGTAAAAGTCTTCCTATTTCTCAACATCCTCTCCAGTATCTGTTGTTTCCTGACTTTTTAATGATTGCCATTCTAACTGACATAAGATGGTATCTCAGTGTGGTTTCGATTTGCATTTCTCTGATGACCAGGGATGATGAGCTTTTTTTCTTATGTTTATTGACCACATAAATGTGTTTTTTGAGAAGTGTCTGTTCATATCCTTTGCCCACTTTTTGATGTTTTTTGTTTGGTTGGTTTTTTCTTGTAAATTTGTTTAAGTTCTTTGTAGATTCTGGATATTAGCCCTTTGTCAGACGGATAGATTGCAAAAATTTTCTCCCATTCTGTAGGCTGCCTGTTCACTCTGATGATAGTTTCTTTTGCTGTGCCAAAGATCTTAAGTTTAATTAAATCCCATTTGTCAATTTTGGCTTCTGTTGCCCTTGCTTTTGGTGTTTTAGTCATGACCCCTTTTCTCATGTCTGTGTCCTGAATGGTATTGCCTAGGTTTTCATCTAGGGTTTTTATGATTTTATGTGTTACATTTAAGTATTTAATCCATCTTGAGTTAATTTTTGTATAAGGTGTAAGGAAGCATTCCAGTTTCAGTTTTCTGCATATGGCTAGCCAGTTTTCCCAACACCATTTACTAAATAGGGAATCATCTCCCCATTGCTTGTTTTTGTCCAGTTTGTAAAAATCAGATGGTTGTAGATGTGTAGTGTTATTTCTGAGGCCTCTGTTCTATTCCATTGGTCTATATATCTGCTTTGATACCAGTACCATGCTGTTTTGGTTACTGTACCCTTGTAGTATAGTTTGAAGTCAGGTAGTGTGATGCCTCCAGCTTTGTTCTTTTTGCTTAGAATTGTCTTGGCTATACAGGCTCTTTTTTGGTTCCATATGAAATTTAAAGTAGTTTTTCTAGTTCTGTGAAGAAAGTCAATGGGAGCTTGATGAGGATAACATTGAATCTGTGAAGTACATTAGGCAGTATGGCCATTTTCATGATATTGTTCCTTCCTGTCCTTGAGCAGGGAATGGTTTTTCACTTGTTTGTGTCCTCTCTTATTTCCTTGAGCAGTGGTTTGTAGTTCTCCTTGAAGAGGTCCTTCACATCCCTTGTAACTTGTATTCCTCAGTATTTTATTCTCTTTGTAGCAATTGTGGATGGGAGTTCACTCATGATTTGGCTCTCTGTTTGTTTATTATTGGTGTATAGGAATGACACATTATTTTATAAACATGTTTCAGTTGCTAGATTTTGTTTCCTGTTAGCTGTGCCTGTGTACTTTTAGGACAATCATACTGAGCAAAAGATTCCTATAATATTGAATATTACTCACAGAGTAAACAATGCTCAAAATATTGGCCAGAGATATTCAGGACATGGAGGGAGGGAGAGAGAGAACTTAACTTTTTATTGGCCATGTTCTGCTTCTCTCCCTTTAAAAAAATATAATTATACAGTAACTAAAGCCCTGCTATTTTGAAAATGATGTTTTAAGAATCTTTTGCTGCAAACATTAAACCAAATCCTAAGAAAAAGAAAATAAATGTGTATGAGGTATAAGGATTTGTCAGGTAAATCACTACTCTGTTTGATGAAGACCCTGAAGATGAAATTATCTGATTTCACTTTATTCATAGTAGTTTAGTAGTAGTAGTAGTCATGCAACTTCATTATATTAGCAGTGCAATGTACCTGAACAGATTTTCATGCTAATAGATTACAATACATATACATATATATATATATATATAACTGTGTATAAAACTGTTTTTCAAGTACTTTGCTTTTCATATAATACTGAATTAAATTTTATACAAATAAAAAGTCATAGAAACAAAATGCTATGCACTGTTTTAAATACGTAGCTTTAACTCATCATTTAGAGATTACATGAGCACAGTCTTTTTCTGCAAGTTTATTTTGTCAAAATTTATTGGAACATGCCATAAATCAACCTAATATAACAATAAGTGTACTGAAATACCATGGCCTGTGACTAAGACCATGGAAGCTGTACTATAGATGCAATCATCATAATGTCTTTTTAATTTAAAATATTGTGTTATTTCTTGCAGAAATATGATTTTATAAAATAAATAGCAACAAAAATAGAAGATAATAATTGGTATAAATTCTGGGAATTGTTGACATGTTTCACATTCTTATTACTTCAAGATTATGAACATAGCAATACATAACAAAATTTATGATAACAGAAAATGAGTTGACAGACTGAATAATATTTATTATTCAATATTTAGTAGTAATCAATCTCATAAACATTTATTCCAAGTCTGTATTAATAGCTGGAAACAGACCTCCCAACTGGTGCCTCCAGCCCCGTCTTACAGGTGCCTTTGGGCCAGCAGTAAGTCTGTACTTCCCTGGGACAAAGCCCCCAGAGAGAGAGATAGGCTGCCATCTTTCCATTTCATGGTCTTCACTGGTGACATCTCCAGGTTCTAGAAAATCTGAGGTCACTAAGGACTGGAGTTAGCCCCAAGCATACTGCAACAGCCCTCCAAAATAGTGTCCAAACTGTTACATGGGTGCCCATTTCTATATCTCCTTACTAGTCGGGGCCTCCAGCCATCCCCCATGAGAGCTATAAAGCCAGCACCAACTCAGCAACTTCCTAGACAGAGCCCCCAGGGGTGACTAAAAGCCTCTCACTTCCTGCCTCTTCAGTGAAAGTGCCCTTGCCATTTTCAGGCTAATGAAGGAGCAAAGACATTAATGCCTAATCCACGCCTCCAACAACAAGCTACAGTCAAGAAGAGGAGGCCAGTTTGTCTCCCATGGGTCCCACACACCCCTGATGGTTTATCACCTTACAGGGAACCCTTGGTGTGGGCCTACAGCACAAACCCTCGATCTTCAGCTGACAGCACTGAGCAATTGCTGTCTTGAATCTCTCTGAGGTAAAGCCCCCAGGAGTCAAACAAACATGCTTGGCTACTACCACTACTAAGATATGTTGCTCTGCTGCCTCTAAGCTGGGGAAGAAACAAAGACTGAGATCACCCAAATCTACATTGGGCAGCCCAGGAGTGCCAAACTGTGAACTACAGCCAGCATGTTAAGGGGAGAGGACCCCAAACTTTCGGAACACTGAGAAGAAACACGGCTGCAGCTGTGACAAAACAAAGGGTAGCCACACAAGAGTCTATCAACTGATGAGTAAACCTAAGGTCACCTGCTGGATTAAACCCCAAAACTTCAACACCAAAAATACGTCACTAACATACCCCCTTCTGAAACCAGAGACAAATCAGCTTCAAATAAAGATACTACACAAAGCTTTGGCCCAGTGAAGACATCCAGAAAAGAAGCTCATTGATTGTGGTCAATCTATATTGCAGTTAAAGGAACACCCACATGCAGAGGAAAGAAAGAACCAATGCAAGAACTCCATTAACATAAATGGCCAGAGTGTCATATGTCCTCCAAACAACTGCATCAGTTCTACAACAAAAGTTCTTAACAAGGCCAAACTAGCTGGAATGACAGAAATAGAATTTAGAGTATGGCTAGACACAAAGATTGAGATTCAGGAGGATAACAAAGCCCAATCCAAGGAAAATAAGAATTACAATAAAGTGATACCAGAGCTGAATGACAAATTAGCCAGCATAAAAAAAAAAAGTACCTAATGGGACTAATAGATCAGAATAACACAATAAAAAATTGTTGCCATGCAATCACAAGTATTAAAATCAGAATAAATCAAGCTGAGAAATGAGTCTCAGAACTTGAAGACAGGTTTGCTGAAATAAAATAGGAAGAAAAACAGCATGAACAAAACCTCTGAGAAGTATGGAATTTAATAACAGGGCCAAATCTATGAGTTATTCGCATTCCTGAAAGAGAGGGGAGAAAAGTAAACAACTTGGAAAATAGATTCCAGGATATCATCCGTGAAAACTTTCCCAACCTAGCTAAAGAGATCAACAGTCAAATTCAGAGAATACAGAAAAATCCTGCAAGATTTGACACAAGAAGATCATCTCCAAGACACATAATCATCAAGTTTTCCAAGGTGAAAATGAAAGAATGTGAAAGACAGCTAGGGAGAAAAGGCAGGATATCTACAAAGAGATCACCATTGGCCTAACAGCAGACCTCTCAACTAAAAGCCACAAGTCAGGAGAGATTAGGAGTGTGTACTCAACAATTTTTTTTTCCTTAAACATCTCCTTCTTGAATTATCAACATTCTTAATAAAAAAATCTTCATGTACAGAATTTCATATCCAGACAAACTAAGCTTCCTCCGTGAGGGAGAAATCAGGTCCTTTTTAGATAAACAAATGTTGAGGGCATTCTTTACCATCAGTCATGCCAGACAAGAGATCTTTAAAGGAATTCTAAATATAGAAAGAACCACTAACTGCTAATTAAACACACACACACACACACACACACACACACACACACACACACACTCTTAAACACACAGATCAGTGTCACTGTAAAAGCAACCACACAAGCCAATATAATAGCCAGCTAACAACACAATAACAGGATCAAATCATATAGATTGATATTAACCTTAAATGTCAATGAGCTAAATGCCCCACTTAAAAGGCACAGAGTGGCAAGCTGGATAAAAAAGCAGGACCCAATGGTATGCTGTCTTCAAGAGACACATGACACATATCACATGCAATGACACTCATAGGCTCAAAATAAAGGGATCAAATAAAAAATCTACCAAGCAAATGGAAAACAGGAAAAACAAAACAGGAGCTGCAATTCTAATTTCAGACAAAACAGATTTCAAACCAAAAGAGATAAAAAATAACAATCACAAAAGCATGTTACATAATTGTAAATGATTCAATTTGATAAGAAGACTTAACTATCCTGAATACATATACACCCAACACATGAGCACCCAGATTCATTAAGCAAGTTCTTAGAAATCTACAAAGAGACAGACTCCCACATAATAATAGTGGAAGACTTGAACGTTCCTCTGGCAGTATTAGATAGATCATCAAGATTGAAAATTAATAAAGATATTTAGGACATAAACTAAGCATCTAACCAAATGGAACTGATAGACCTTTAGAGAAGCCCCCACCCCGTAACCACAGAATAAACATTCTTCTAATAGCTGCGTGGCACATACTCTAAAATTGACCACATTATTGGACATAAAATAATCTTCAACAAATGTAAAAGAACTGGAATTATACCAAACACACTCTCAAACTACAGTGAAATAAAAGTAGAAGTCAACACAATAAAAATCATTCAAATCCATATAATTACATGGCAATTAAACAACATGATCCTGAATGACTTTTGGGTAAATAATGAAATTACAGCAGAAGTCCAAGAAGTTTTTTTTTAAATAATGAGAACAGAGATACAACATACCAGAATCTGGGACACAGCTACAGCAGTGTTAAGAGGGAAATTTATAATACTAAAGGCCAACATCAAAAAGTTGGAACTCGAATTAACAACCTAACTTCACAACTGAAAGAATTAGAGAACAAGAACAAATCAACCCTATGCTAGCAGAAGATGAGAAATACAAAAATCAGAACTGAACATGAAAAATTATTCAAATGACCAATAAATCTAGGAGTTGGCTTTTTGAAAAAAAATAAGAAAATAGGTAGGCCACTAGCTATAATAATAAGAAGAGATAGAAGATCCAAATAAACAGAATTAGAAATGATAAAGCAAATGTTACTACGGACCCCACAGAAATAAAAGAAATATATATCAGAAACTACTATGAACACCTCTATTTACACAAACTAGAAAACATAGAAGAGATGAATAAAGTCTTTGTCAAAGTTGACAAAAAAAAAAAAAAATAGCCAGTGGCAAAAGATTCCCTATTCAATAAATGGTGCTGGGATAACTGGCTAGCCATTTGAAGCAGATTGAAGCTATACTCCTTCCTTAAACAATATACAAAATCAACTCCAAGTGGATTAAAAACTTAAATGTAAAACCCAGTATTATGGTTGGGCATGGTGGCTCGTGCCTGTAATCCCAGTACATTGGGAGGCTGAGGCAGGCATATCACCTGAGCTCAGGAGTTTGAGACCAGCCTGGCCAACATGATGAAAACCTGTCTCTATTAAAAATACAAAATTTAGCCAGGCATGGTGGCATGCACCTATAATCCCAGCTACCTGAGAGGCTGAAGCAGGAGAATCACTTGAACCCAGAAGGTGGAGTTTGCAGTGAGCCAAGATCATGCCACTGCACTATATCCTGGGCGATAGAGTGAGAGTCCATCTCAAAAAACCCCAAAATTATAAAAACCCTGGAAAATAACCTAGGCAATTGAATCCTGGACATAGTAACAGGCAAAGATTTAATGACAAAGACACCAAAAGCAATTGCAACAAAAGCAAAAATTGTCAAATGGGATCTAATTAAACTGAAATAGAAAAACTACCAACAGAGTAAGCAGGCAATACACAGAAATCAAAGAAAATAGTCACAAACTATGCATCTGACAAAGATCTAGTATCCAAAATCAACAAGGAACATAAATTTACAAGAGGGAAACAATCCTATTAAAAAGTGGGCAAAGCTGGTAGGCTGAGGCAGGTGGATCACAAGGCAGAAGTTCGAGACCAGCCTGGCCAACATGGTGAAACCCTGTCTTTACTAAAATAATACAAAAAATATCCAAGCATGGTGGCATGTGCCTATAATTCCAGATACTTGGGAGGCTGAGGCAGGAGAATTGCTTGAGCCCATGAGGCAGAGGTTGCAGTGAGCTGAGATCATGCCACTGCATTCCAGCCTGGGTGACAGAGCAAGACTCTTTCTCCAAAAACTATAAAGTGGACGAAGGACATAAACAGACACTTCTCAAAAGAAAACATACATGCAGCCAATAACCATGAAAAGAAGAAGCTCAGAATCACTGATCATTAGAGAAATGCAAATAAAAGTCACAATGAGATACCATCTTACACCAGTCAGAAAATAGGCTGGGCACAGAGGCTCACACCTGTAATTCCAGCACTTTGGGAGGCTGAGGCAGGCTGATCACCTGAGGTCAGGAGTTCATCACCAGGCTGGCCAATGTGGTGAAAGCCCATCTCTAGTAAAAATAGAAAAAACAAAAATTAGCCAGGCGTAGTGGCACATGCCTGTAATCCAAGCTACTCAGGAGGCTGAGACAGGAATATCACTTGAAACCAGGAGGCAGAGGTTGCAGTGAGCCGAGACCATACCGTTGCATTCCAGCTTGGGCGACAGTAGCAAAACTCAGTCTCAAAAGGAAAAAAGTCAAATAATAACAGATAACAGTGAGGCTGCAGAGAAAAGGGAATACGTATACACTGTTAGTGAGAGTGTAAATGAGTTCAACAATTGTGGAAAGTAGTGTGGTGATTCCTCAAAGAGCTAAAAGAGGAACTACCATTCAACCCAGAAGTTCCATTACTGTGTATATACCCAGAGAAATATAAAGCATTCCACCAAAAAAGATGCATGCACACAAATGTTCATTGCAGTATTGCTTACAATAGCAAAAACATGGAATCAACCTAAACGTCCATTGATAACAGACTGGATAAAGAAAATGTGGTACTTATATACCATGAAATAATATGCAGCCACACGAAAAGGAACGAAATTGTCTTTTGCAGGAACATGGATGGAGCTGGAGGCTATTATCCTTACCATACTAATGCAGAAGCAGGAAATAAATTACCACATCTTCTCACTTATAAGTAGGAGCTAAATGATAAAAACTTATGAACCCAAAGAAGGAAACAACCAACACTGGGGTCTACCTGAGGTGAGAGGGTGAGAGGGTGGGAAGATGGAGAGAAGCAGAAAAGACAGCTATTGGGTACGAAGCTTAATACCAGGGTGATGTAATAATATGTACAACAACCCCCCATGACACATGCTTATCTATGTTACCAACCTTAACGTGTACCCCCAAACCTAAAATAAAAATAAAATTTTGAAATATAGATATTAGATGTAACTTCTATTTTAAGTATTGATTTTGAATGCATAGCAAACTTACCCATAAAGGTCAGCATACCCATAAAGAACCTCTGAATAGGATAGTGTATAGTTTCTTTAATTTGTATTCTATTTGTATACAGATTTATATTTATTGTCTAAAATAAAACTGTCAGTTGATTATCCTCATTTTGTGTAATATAGGTATTTCTAAGGGAATCAGAGATCTTTCAGAAATGCCTTCCATTGGATCTTTGATCTCAGACTACTCATCTGAGAGACATAAGGACAAATATCTAACTCAAAGTAATGTAAGATTCTAATTTGCTAAGATAAATTTTATTTTGACTTAGATTTCTTGGGATTACTAAAAGAAAGAGACTCATGCATTTGGATGGATAGGTAAGGATTCCGAGGACAGAACTATAAATATACTCTTTGGATCCCCTCTAAGCAGAAATATTGGATAAATTTTGGGACAGAGTATATATTCTATGGAATTATTCATAGAGACTCAAACACTCCATTAGTGATCAAATGTTACTTAGTGTCTCGAAGATCATGCAGATAGAAAAAAAAAAAAGAGGAAAATAAGTGCTTGGTAGCAGTGGGGAATGCTCAATAGCAAACATATATCCCCTTACATTGCATTATTAATATTATAACTAAGTAATATTCTACATATGTATATCTCTAAATCTGGATACTTTTGAAACTAAAAAGAGATCATACCAGGCAAATCTAGACATATGGTCCTCCTATATATTAGGCTCCTTATTTATGCCTTTCACTGATGCTAGGATTACTAAATACATGTGTATTTATATCTTCACAGTAACTATTCAAAGTGGTTACTATTATTAACATTTGAATTTTTTAAAAAAACATCTGAGGTTCAGGAGTTTTGTAATTCACTTATGTTCTCAAAGATAACATGTGCCAGAGCTGAGACTTTTTTCACAATCCTCACAATCCCTTGTACTACCCATTATTTTTTATGCTGGTCTGATACACCCATTTTTTTGTACGTGGCCTGTGTTCTCAAGACCATTTGAATTTATGACCTCTGCTCCAAGGTGTAATAAGCATGTCAACAAAGATACTAGCTATTTACTTTATACAAACAAAATGGAAAACATGATCATTGGTTTCTTACAAAAAGGGTGTTTTAATCCAGTGATACATTGGAATATCGGAGTTTTAGAGAACTCCAGTTAAAATCAGGTTTGTATTTTAGTCAGATATTAATATTTTTGGAATAGGACATTTGGATTAATATTTATTTCACCTTGTTATTGCAACTTTTGATGTGAGAAAAAATTTCTAGTTAAGCATGTGGCGAGGACATCTTTTTAAATATCTTCTCTTCATTAATTTAATGGGAAATGATAGCATGTTGAGTTATATAAATGTTGATTTTCCACATAAACCTTATTTTGTCTAAAGCATAGAATAAGGCAATCAAATAATTATTTTAGCCAGGATTATGCTTAGTCAGAAAAGCCTAATTTTAACTCTGCTGGATAAGGGAGCAGAGAGTTGAATATCAATGAAAGCAAAATTCCTACATTATTGAGTTAGATAAGGAAATGATTTTTGATTCTTATTAAGTGGTATTAATTAATGCTGCAACTTTTGTGTTACTAACATGTGGTACTTGAAATCCTGTCAAAATGAATACTTATATGTCTTCTTGTACTTTTGAATATATAAATAATAGATTCAATTCTATATATAAAGTGTAGTTCCTTGTTATTATGGTACAATGTATAATGGTGAGTTTCTTGTATATTTTAAAAGACAACTTGATAATCCAAAATTTAGTTCAATGTTAAAATTAATAACATCTTATTAATAGACATTAAACACAATAGTATTATTTTTCAAAGTTAATAGTATTCAGGTTTTAGATACAAAATTCCTCACTACTCTTAGATTTCATATAATTCTTAATATGAAGAAAGCACCAGCAAATCATGGATACCAATCTATTTTAAGGCTTGAGCTATCCTGAGAACCAACATTCTATCATAATCAGGAGTCGTGGAATCAGGTCAAATTTATAGTTAGACCATATACTTTTGAAATTGTATAGTTAGCTGACAGTAAAGAATAAGATATATGATTAATTATGCAATGACTCAAGTAACACTGAAGCAAAGAAAGTTCTTAACGACTTGTTTTTCTTTTTTTCCTAGTTACTAGTGTCACTTGTCCTGATACATAAAAGAAATAAAAAAGACAACTCGCCATGCTGCTTCAGGCCCATAGTTCATTCTGATCATCATTTTCTTTCTGATAATGACCCTAAGGATTAAGAAAAATAGAATAAATGAAATCAAGTGCTATACTGACTTGACATTGAAAGTTGTGTGAATATAGTTAACATAACACAGAAGGCTAGAGACACAGAGACTGAGTTTATGGATTGATTATCCAATTTAATAGGTAGCTTTGGGCAATTATGTCAATTTTCTGAGCATTGGTTTCTTCATATATAAATGAGAAGTAATTATTCACTTATGTATTTTGTGGAAGAATTAAACCTATAATCTACTAGAATAGGTCTTCAAACTTTTAAGGTTTCATACAAATGACAGTTATGGCATGGTCTTTTTTTGCCACAAGTATTTGAAAGTGATGTAAGAAAACTAAGGATATTTGAATTTTCTTTGTATGCAGAAGACAAAAAAGGGGAAGCTCTAATTTGTGTATGTGAGAGTTAGATTATAAGGCTCAAATGATAGCAGTTTATCTGCCTGTTCCCAGCGTTATCTTACTTCTCTTTTTGGAATTGGAATGTGATATAGTTTGGATTTGTGTCCCCATACAAATCTCATGTTGAATTTTCATCCTCAATATTGGAAAATGAGCTTGATAAGAGGTGATTGGATCATTACCCCTTGATGTTCTGGCAATAGTGAGTTCTCACAAGGTCTGGTTGAGCTAAGAAGAAGACAAGATGAGGAAAAGTTTGGAACTTCCTAAAATCTCATAGATTGTTGTTACCAAAATGCTATTAGTGATATAGACAATTAAGTCCAGGCTGAGGTAGTTTCAGATGAATATAAAGAACTTATAGGGAACTGGAGTAAAAGACACACTTGCTATTCTTCAGCAAAGATATTGGTGGTATTGTGCCCCTACTGTAAAGCTCTTTGGAACTTTGAACTTGAGAGGGATTATTTAGGTTATCTGGCAAAAAAGAAATTCTAAGCAGCAAAGCATTCAAGAGGTATCCTGGCTGATTCTACTAAACTATGCTCACACGCATGAGCAAAATAAACATAAAACTAGAACTTATATTTAAATGGAAGCAGAACATAGGGCAAAAAAAAATCACATAAAACTGGAATGTATATTTAAACAGAAGCAGAACATAAAAGTTTGTAAAATTTGTAGCCTGGCCATGTGGTAGGGGAAAAAAAAAAAAAACCTTCAGGGGAGGAATTCAAGCCTGCTACATAAATTTGCATAAGTAAAAAGGTGCTGAATGTTAATAGCTAAGAAAATGAGAGAAATGCCTTGAAGTTATTTTAGAGACCTTTGCAGCAGCCTCTGTCATCATAAATCCAGAGGTGTAGGAGGGAAGAATGGTTTCATGGACCAGGACCAAGACCTCGCTGCTCTGTGAAACCTTGGGACACTGTGACGGGATCCTCAGGGTGTCTCATTGCCAGCTGGAAACCACTGCGGCTAGTGACACCTTCTGCCTGAGTATTGCTCACACCCACTGGTTTCATTCGGCCCACTCAGCGTGGCAAGCTGTGCTTGGCTTGTGCTACCAACCTAGATCCCACACCTGCCAAGGGCAAGGCAGGTGTGGAGCAGTGAGGTGTGTGGGCTAGTGAGTGTAGGATCCATCCACTGTGCACATCCAGGCATGCTGGCTGCTGTGGTGGGGCAGACAACTCCAGGCACAGGCACAGATGCCAGCTCCATGCAAGGCTGCAGCTGGACCAGATGTATTACATGTGGCTTTCACTGTGGGCACCTGCATCTGGATGAGGAGAACACAGTGGTCCCTGGAAGCTTGGAGACATCAGGAACAACCACAGAAACCCAAAAAGGGTATCACAGCCTTGGCTCAGGGAGCCCCTAGATCTGGGCTCCCTGAAGGTCAATGTCTCTTCTCTCCTTCTTATAGCCCCCAATGTGGCAAGCAGGGGGGGCATGTTTCAACCCTGTTTGTGTTATTGCTCTTTTAGTTATGCCATTCACCAGGTCCTGAGTTTTTGTCCCATGTCTGGGAAGAATGAGGTATGTGAACAAATAGAGAGTGAGCAAGGCAGAGAGGAGCTTCGTTCAACAACAGGACAGTTCTCAGGAGACCCAAAGTGGGTAGCTTCTTTTGGCAGGCAGGTTGTTCCAATGAGTGTCCAACTATGAGCAGAGAGGAAACCTGCAGTGGGTAACTCCTTTCTGCAAGCAAGTCGTCCCAACATCTACAGCCCTCAGCAAAGAGGAGACCCAGTTTGGGTAGCTCCTATCTGCAGGCAGGTTATCCTGTCATTTGCCCAAGTCTGGCTGAATCCAGGGTATTTATGGGTTTCAGAGGAGAGAAAGTGTGTGCTGATTGATCCATGGGTGGCCATGGTCTGGCCTAGAAGAAGCACCATTAATTCTCACTCCAGTCTGCCGAACTGGCAGCCAAGCCCCTAGTCTTCAGACATTCCCTGGTTTGAAGGTAGGGTTTCACCAGGAACCTACCCCTTTTCACCCAGGAGCCTGTCTGCCTGCTGCTACCATCAACCTGCCATCCACACTGGCCAAGCAGTTCATGCCAAGGGGTGCTTGCATGTCCATGCTGAACCACCCTCAGCCACCCCTCAGAATCCCTCCCATGCTCATCAGCACCCAGATTATGACAGCGGCTGAGGCAGCAGGGGGCTGCTGTGTCAGTTCTGCCCCAAGTATGCACACGCCCAGCCAGGTTGCGATAGTGCCTGGACACAGCCTCAACTTTGCTCCAAAATTGAAGTGGGTACCAAGAGCAGGGAGAGGCCCATCAGCAAAAGTAGACACTTATAAACCTGTAGAGGCAGGGGGTTTCCCAGGTCCCCAAGAGCACAGGGATGCCCAGGTTGGCAGCCACAGCTGGGCAGCTGCAGATGTGCCCAGGAAGGCAGGGCTCCCCTCCCCCCATGCATCCCACTCCCCAAATCACAAGGGGGTGGGGCTCCTGCCTATTCCTTACCCCAGCTGTTTCTGTGGAGCACATGGCCCTGCCCTCACTTCACCTACTGCAGCTGGCGTCATGGCGGCAACTGCTCCAGATGTGCTGCCACTGCTATCACCTGCATCCTAGCCACTCCTGCCTCAGCTGTACCTAAAAAGGCCCCAGGTACATCTCAGGCCACTGCTTCAGAGGGTGCAAGCTGTAAACCTTGGTGGCTTCAACGTGGTATTAAGCCTGTGCATACACACAGGGCAAGAGTTGAGGCTTGTGAGCCTCTGCCTGGATTTCAGAGGATGTGCGGGAATGTCTAGATGTCCATGCAAAAGCCTGCTGCAGGGTGTGGAACTCCCATACTGAAGCTCTACTAGGGCAGGGCAGAGTGGAAATGTGGGGTTATAGCCTCCACACAGAGTCCCCACTGGGGCACTGCCTAGCGAAGCTGTGAGAAGACGGTCACTATCCTCCACACCCCAGAATGGTAGATTTACTGACAGCTTGCACTGTGTACCTGCAAAAGCCACAAGCACTCAAAGCCAGTCCTTGAGGGCAGCCACGGAAGCTGAGCCCTGCATAGCTGCTCAAGGCCTTGGAAGCCCACCCCTTGCATAGGTGTGGCCTCAATGTTAGACCTGGAGTCAAAGCAGATTATTTAGGAGCTTTAAGATGTATTGGTTGCCCTGCTGAGTTTTCTATTTGCGTGGGGCCTGCAGCCTTTTTTTTTTTTCCCCTGATTTCTCCCTTTTGGAATGGGTATATTTACCCAATGCCTGTGTCCCCCTTGTATCTTGCATATAACTAACTTATTTTTTATTTTATTGGCTCATAGATAAAAGGGACTTGCCTTGTCTCATGTGAGACTTGGGGCTGTGGACTTTTGAGTTAATACTAAAATGAGTTAAAAGTTGGGGGACTGTTGAGAAGGGATTGTATTTTGCAATGTGAAAAGGACATACAATTTTGGGAGGCACTGGGACAAAATGACATAGTTTGAATTTGTATCCCTGAACAAATCTCATGCATGTCAATTGTAATGCACAATGTTGGAGAAGGGGTGTGGTGTGTAGTTATTGCATCGTGGGGGTGGATTTCCCACTTGCTATTTGCATGATAGTGAATGAGCTTTCATGAAATCTGGCTTAAAAGATTTTTAACCAGAAAAGTCTGGTTTAAAAGTCTGTAGCACCTCCCCATCTACACTATTCCTCCTGCACTGGCCATGTAAGACATGCTTGCTTTCCTTCACCTCCTGCCATGATTAAAAGTTTCCTGAGGCCTCCCCAGCCATGCTTCCTGTACAGGCTGTGGAACCATAAACCAATTAAACCTCTTTTCTTTATGAATTACCCAGTCTCAGATAGTTTTCTATAGAAATGCAAGAACAGACTAATACAGATCACTTAAGCTTTGATGAGTGGGCCTTTTCATCAGTGGGCCAATACCCGCTGAAGACTATTTTACTTTAGTTTGCTGAAAATTCACTACAACAAAAACAAAATTGTAATGCTCTTAGAAATTGTTAAAAGTAGATTAATGGAAAATTGTAACAGAATGTTGTGCTAAACCAAATGTCAGTTTTTCTGATGAGATTATGGGTATGATGGCAGTCTTTGTTTGATATAATGAACTATGGATAACCTTTATATGGACAGCAGACAACCTACACTATATTTCTGAGAATAAAATTACAGGAACTTGACAAATTACAACGCTGAATCAAAAAGAACAATGAACTTGTTCATACTGTGAATAAAGTGATGGTTCCAACAGAAGTAACTATATTGCTTTAAACTAAAATATACCACTCAAACTGCAGCTATTGTGAGTCACATCACTAATTTTAAATTTCTAAAACTCCTTGCTTAATGTAAAAATTGTGCTGAGTGCTGTAGATTCTGTATGAAGACAAAATGAATCATACAACCAGAATGACAGACAATTTTTATAAAAATTATAAGGCAATAACTGGACTTTCCACCTCATTATGCTATTTTACTTTGTTGATTTGAAGTTGATTATGTTTTCTTAGCCTGTACCACACCAAGAGGTGGAACAATACTAAAAAGGGAATAATAACTCAAGGTAGAGAAAACACATTTATGTTCCCTAATCTTCAGACCACTCATCTATATGATGGAAAGTGAGTATCTGGAGGCAGGAATGAACTGGTGCTCATGGGTGAGGGCAGCAGTGTTTTAATGTGCAAACCAGATCCATCCCACAGGGGGACCTACTTCATGAAAATGTTTTTTTCAAACCCAGTATTCTGTCATTCAGGAAAGGTTTCCAGCCAAAACATTTGCTGGCTGTCAAGAGAAAATGAAAAGCACTCTGTCAGTTCACTGCCTTTGGCATTAAAAAAAAAAAAAAAAAAAAAAAAAGCTGTAAGTCTTTGAATACTACTTGTCCCATGGCTGCTAGAAGGGGTGACATGACTCAATTCCCAGAGAGAGAAAGAGACGAAGACTATGACACTATGTGACTGCATGCTGCTTCCATGCTACTTTGTCATATCTCGTGGATATGAGCTGAAGCAGCAGCTGCTAAAATTTTGGCCCCATTCTCCAATTCTGTCCCAACTTGCTCCACTTTTTCTAGTAATTAAAAGACTCAAAGGCATAAGACTCACTTTGTAACCACGAAAGGCTAGATCTAAACATGAGTAAAGTAAGCAGTGACACGTGGTATAACCTGCAGGAGTTTCAGAGTTCCCTGTTTTACACTTTCTGCAATTTCAACATTAGATATTCTTTTTAAATCAATTAATTAAATGTCTTGATAGGGAAGGAAGCCTATTAAACATGTTCATACCACATTTTTGCCTATCCTGACAAGAGCTTCCTCAGTAACTAAGAAAACGAGGAGCCTCCAGCAGGAGAAAAACTGTTGAGGAGAGGGAGTAGTGGAAGGATTCAATGTAGAAATGGCAATTGAATGAGAAAATGAACACGCCTATGACAAAAGTAACCCTATATCTAGTTATGTTAGGATTGTTTGCAAGTCAAAGGCACCTTTACTAATAGGTCAAAAGGAAAGAGCCCAAGAGTTCTCTGAAATAGTAAAAATAATGACCTTAATGAAAAATGTGCACAACACTTTGAATTTTTTTTAAAACATATGCATTTATTGACAAGGCAATAAATACCAATAAGATTAGCATTTTATTTGCATTCACATATGCAATTGTGTATTATATCTTGCCTCAACTATTGGTAGTTACTGCTATTGTTCTCCATAGGCAGAAAGCTAGGTAGTTGTGTGTGTGTGTGTGTGTGTAATTGATGTGGTGATTAAGTACATTCTATTAACTATGTTAACTATAAGAGAGTTAGGTAAAGCACATGTTCAATATTTAATCAATTTCATACCCTTGGGGAAATCATTGCATATATACTTTTTTCTACATTATTGTGATATTTTGCTAAGAGTTTCAGCATTTTTTACTTTCAGGTAATTAATAATTGTAAAATAATTTGTATTTTCATCAAAGATCTAAATATTACTCAGAACTTTTTAAGTATTTTTATCATAATCATAATTCATGATTCACTAATGATGATTTATGATTACAGAAGCATACATATCAATAGTCTGTGAATGACAACAGTTATATTTTTTTCTTTTCATACTTTATATCTTTAGTTTCTTGCCTTCTTACAGTAGCCAGAAACTCCAGTACAATATTGAATAAATATTATGATAGTAAATATCTTTGTATCATTCCTGATTTCAACAGAAAATTTTTCACTAGTTTACCATTAAGCATCATATCTGCTACAGAACTTTTTTGTTGATTCTTTAGTAATTTAAGTGTTTTCCAGTAATTGTGTCCACAACATATACATTTCTCCTTCAACAAGCAAGTATTTTTAAATTTTGGAGAATCTTCTTCTCACTAGATAAGAGGAAGACCTTTTGCTATAAAAGCAGTTGTTGAGATCCAACAACCTGTAACCACAACCAATGGATCATCTACTTGTTGCCAAGGTAGTAGGATTTCTGAGGCTGAGGTTACCATTTTAAATGATAATGTTATTATATTAATTTTATAATGTTAAAACACACTGTTGGTAAATTTTATGTGTCAGCTTAACTGGGCTAAGACATTTCCAGATAGCTGGTTACACATTATTTCTGGGTATGTATATTAGCGCATTTCCAGAGAGACTGTCATTTGAATAAGTTGATAATTTTGATTGACCAAAAGCGTATAAAATTACTGCGTTATTGATTTTTAGCATTAAAAAGTTTTATCATATTTAATTTTATTTTAGAGTAAAAGGGTATATGTGCAGGTTTTTAAATGGGTATATTGCATAATGTTGGGGCTTAGGCTATTAAATGATATTGACATGATTATATGATGTTTTCCTCCTTCACTTTGTTAATTTGGTGAATTAACCTCATTGATATTTAAATGTAAAACTTATCCTGCATTTCTGCAATAAATCTATGAAGTTATGTATTTTATAGTTCATATCAGAGGTCAGTTATATAAAATTACTTTCCATTATACAACCTTGTGTTCCAGTCCTCTTGATCCAGCAACCTTATGTACTCCCATACATATCAGTCCAGTTCTTGTATACTGTATGTTGCTTAAGTGCTACAGATCCTTGATGTCCTTTTCTCTTTTAGTTTACCAGGGACTTTTCTAACAGGATTATGTTATGACTTAATCTTAATTATCTGGTAGTCAGAAGGAGAAATTAGGCTAGATCTTAAAGGACTGCATGTATGTTCCTGCAAGACAGAGGACTTTGCATCATATTAAGGCAAGAATAGAGTTCTAGCCTTTAACAGAGAATAGGGGCAAATATTACAGGTCCAGAAAGTTCCAGAAAATATAGAGATTTAAGATTGTCTAGTGTATCAATCCTGATGCCCACATCCAATCCCTCAAAGTCCTAATCTTCCCAATCATGTTTCTAAATTGGGCATAGCATACTTGCTTCTGTTGCTGGGAATTCAACTTCCTCTAGAGTTCTGCAATTATAATTTTTCTAAGTAAGCTTTTCCTCTGCTTTTTTTACTTATGTCTGCAAGAGATGAGAGGCTCATGATATGCAACAAGGGAAATTCACTCATTTTCAAAATTAGCCAAAAACAGTCAGCCTTTCATTATCTTCAAGACATCAATTGCTTTAGTAACAGCCATATAAATACCAGTCCCTCTGTACAGCTCAATTTACTAGTGCATTCTCTTACACCAGTGAAAGTTTTAACAATTACCATGAAACTACCACATGCTGGGGCCTATCCTCTCACTATCAGTGATGGGATTCACATTGGTTACTGGCCAGTGAGTGATCCAACTGCAAATCTGTATTTTATGGTCTGCTTCCTCCAGCCACTCCTGGCACCAAGTGTCATAGGTTAGTTTCCCCAGAAAAGAAATTCTGAAAGGAATTTTGCATGAAGAAATTTTCTTGAGATGTGACCCCCATTATCTGCAATTGTGCAGATGTGAATTAAGCTAGATAGGGCAATAAGGGAAGTTGAATTGCGATTAAAATGTTTCAGTCAATTTCACAGGAAGTTATGAAGCTAGGATGGCTTTATAGACTTGTCTCAAATTGGAGCAAAGGTATTCTGGTCTATGTATCCCTTCATTTACAGGTTGCCCAAAGGAAGTGCATATGACCTTGAATAAGATGTTTTCTGCCCACTGAAAACAATTCCTGAAGCTGTCAGCAATCAAGAATCCCATCAGCTGCTGAAATGAGTGCTTTAGTCCTGAAAGAATGGTGTCTGGGAGGCACATCACAGCATCTTCTTCTTTAAGTATACATTTTCCTACGGTTGTAGCGTTTATCCTAGAATTCAAAACATGCCTTGACCTATTAATGCCTATTTTAAAATAGTATCTTTACTGCTTCCCAGACAATGTGAGGACTTTAAAACACTTTGACATCATTTACTTTTTCTGCATTTTTGGTATGGTTGCCATGTATTTAGAATTTATCTGTATTTCAAACTCCATAAGATATTTGTATTATTATTTTAAACAGTCAATAATCTTTTCTAATTTTAGAGATACTAAGTTTTACTGGTGCTTTTTCATTTCTATTAAAAACGTTACTATTTTTCCATCTGTGATTAGTTTTCTCCTGTTTGAAAAAAAATCTTCTAATATTACCGCTCTGAAGATAACAAATTCTCTTAGTTTTTGTATACATTTTTCTGAAAATACTTTATTTCACCTTCTAATTGACATTTTTGAAGTACAACTTATGATTTAAAAAAATCACATATTTTAAACAGAATGATAATTTTTGACAAATATATATAATTGCTTATCCATCAACCAAATACTGATGTAGAATATTTCAATCACTTCAGAAAGTTTTCCCCTGTTCCTTTTCAGTCAATCCTCTCTCCTACGTATACTCAGGTAAACAAATTATTACTAACACTATTAATTACTATCACTGTTAGGTAGTTTTGTAAGCTATATAATATAATTTGAATGAAGTCATACCCTACATACTTTTATTGAGACTGGTTTAATTCATTCAGCACTGATGCCTTTGAAATGTATCTAAGTTACTGCATGTATCAAAGTTCATTCATTTTAATTTTGAATGAGATTCAATTGTAGATGTACCCAATTTATTCACTTATAGATGAACATGTATGTTGTTTCCAATTTAGGGTTGTTATGAATTAAATTGCCATAATTATTTATAAACAAGTCATATGGATATATCCTTTCATTTCTCTTGATAAATGCCTAGAGTTGGAATTGCTCGGTCACATGATGTTTATGATTTTTTATGAGAAGCAGGCAAAATATTTTGCAAATCATCTGTACCATTTACTTTTCCAATTGGCTTTGAGTGAAAGTTTCTTCGGTCCGTATTATCCCCAATGTTTGATATTGTCAGTCTTTTACATTTTGTCATTCTAGTAGCTGTAAAGAGGCATGTCTTGCTGATTTTAATGTGTATTTCACTGCTAACTAGGCTGAGCATATTTTCATGTGCTTGTTGATCATTAGTGCATTTTATTTTGTTTTCATTGTTTAATTTCATTTTTAATTTAACATACAGTAAAATGGAATTTTCTGGTATACATTACATAAATTTGAACACATGTAAGGATGTATGTAACTACCACCACCACAGACAAAATACAAAACAGTTGCATCATAGTCAAAATTTCCTCCTGTTTTTCCTTTGTAGTCAACTTCCTCCACCCTTAACCCCTGCCAACTAATGACCTGTAATCTGTCACTCTAGTTTTGTGTTTTTGAGAATATCCCACACAACCGATGTCACAACTATACAACCTGTACAGTTCCATGTCTAGAATGTCCTTACTCTTGTTCTGTAGCTAAAAGGTTTTTGGATTTATTAATAGTTTATGAATAAACGGACCTGTACTTTTTGTTACACAAGAATGCATAAAGAATATAGCCAGTCTTGATGTCATCTAAATAGAATCATATAGATTATAACTACTTGTGATTAACTTTCCTCTCTTAGCATAATTCCCTGGAGATTTATCCAAATTATTGCACGTATAGATAATTTATTCCTTTATATTGCTGTGGAGCCTTTCATTTTGTGGATATACCAGTGTGTTTATTCATTCATCCACTGAAGAATGTTAGGGTGGTTTCCAGTTATAGGCAATTATAAACAGAGCTGCTCTAAACATTTATTTACAGAGATATCTTTGTGAGAAAAATTCTTCAATTTACTTTTGTAAGTATCTAGGAATGAGACTGAAGAGTCATGCAGTAAGTGCATGTTTAACTTTTTAAAAACCTACAATTTTTTTTTCAATGTGGGTCTATTACTGTATTGTACATTCCCACCAGCAAGGTATGTGAATTCCAATTGCTATGCACTATCATAGCACTTGGTATTGTCAGTATATTTTGTTTTAGCCATTCCAATAGATGTATAATGTTACTGCATGGTATTTTCATGTGTTTGTTTACCATTTATAGGTTTTCACTGGTGAAATGTACAAGTATATTGCCCACTTTAAGATAGGAATATTTGCTTCCTTACTGTTTAGTTTTGACTTATAGTCTGGATACAAATATTTTGTTACATAAGTAATTATTTGAAAACATTTTCTTCAAGTCTCTAACTTATATTTTTATTCTCTTAGATGTGTGTTTTGCCAAACACATATTTTTAGTTTGATGAAATCAAATTTATTATGTTATACTTTTCTTAATTGTGTTTTTGGTTTTATGGCTAAGAACACCTTGTCTACCTCTTGGTCACAAAGGTTTTCTCCAGTGTTTTCCTCTAATAGTTTTAGAATTTTACATATTACGTTTAAATCTGTAATTCATTCTTTGTTAATTTTTTAAAAGGTATGAGGTTTACCTCAAAGATAACTTATTTGTATATGAATGTCCAATTTCCCAAAACCACTGCTTTTGCACCTCTATCAAAAATATATTGGCCATATAAGTGTCATTCCATTTCAATCTCTTGACTGCCTCTTCTGTCCTTTTATCCATGTTCCTATCTCTTAGCCAGTACCATACCCTCTTGTATACTGCAGCTTTAAATTAAGTCTTAAAACAAGGTAATGTTATTCCTACAAATTTAGTCTTTTCTTTTTTTTTTTTTTCTTTTTTGCTATTATAATTTTTTTGGGTTCTTTCCATAAAAATTTTAAAACTAGCTTGTCTAAAAGAAGACATACATGAGGCCAACAAACATGAAAAAATGCTCTTCATCACGGGTCATTAGAGAAATGCAAATCAAAACTACATTGAGATACCATCTCAAGCCAGTTAGAATGGCGATCATTAAAAAATCTGGAGACAACAGATGCTGGAGAGGATGTGGAGAAATAGGAAGACTTTTACACTGTTGGTGGGAGTGTAAATTAGTTCAACCATTGTGGAAGACAGCGTGGCGATTCCTTAAGGACTTAGAAATAGAAATTCCATTTGACCCAGCAATCCCATTACTGGGTATATATCCAAAGGATTATACATCGTTCTACTATAAGGACACATGCACACGAATGTTCATTGCAGCATTGTTTACAATAGCAAAGACCTGGAACCAACCCAAATGCCCATCGATGATAGACTGGAGAGGGAAAATGTGGTACATATACACCATGGAATATTATGCAGCCACCAAAAATGATGAGTTTGTGTCCTTTGTAGGGACATGGATGAACCTGGAAACCATCATTCTCAGCAAACTGACAGAAGAGCAGAAGATCAAACACCACATGTTCTCACTCATAGGTGGGTGTTGAACAATGAGAACACATGGACACAGGGAGGGGAGCACTACACACTGGGGTCTGTTGGGGGGAAATTGGGGAGGGACGGGGGGGTGGGGATTTGGGGAGAGATAGCAAGGGGAGAAATGCCAGATATAGGTGAAGGGGAGGAAGGCAGCAAATCACACTGCCATGCGTGTACCTATGCAACAATCTTGCATGTTCCTCACATGTACCCCAAAAGCTAAAATGCAATAAAAAAATAGCTTGTCTATATCTGTAAAAGTTTTTGATGGTATATTCTTTTAAATGATGTCCAGTACATAGCTCAAACTTGGGAGAAGTAACATTTTTACCATGTTGAGTGTTCCAATCCAAGGAGATGGTATGTCACTCCAATTATTTAGTACTTTGATTTCTTTTTTATACTTTTACTTTAGAATAAGGGAGTACATGTGCAAGAATGTTACAGAGGTATATTGCATGATGCTGAGGTTTGGGGAATTGATACTAAAGTGGGGACGGGAAGTGCTGGATAGAGGACAGCATGGTCCCTAGCTAGGGCTCCACCCGTGGGCCTGTGCCTACAGACCTAGGTGAAGACAGGCATTTTTGTTTACCTGTGCAAATGTTGCATTTCCCAAGACCACCGTGGCCTGCCATGCTCCATCCTGTGCTTATAAAAACCCTGAGACCCTAGCAGGCAGACGCACAGGTGTCTGGACATCAAGAGGAGTGCATGAGCAGAAGAAAACCCAAGCAGCTGGACGTCAAGAGGAACATATCAGTAGAAGGCACAAGCAGCTGGATGTTGAGAGAATGTTGAGAGGATTATGCCAACATGTCAGCAGGAACCGGTGGAACAACGCAGAGTTTGGCCGGGTCAGTGGGAGGAGAGCCCGGGCCACCTAGCAGCTCAACTCCAGGAGAAAACCATTTTCCTTCTGGCTCTCCAATCTGCTGAGAGTTACTTCTGTTTAATAAAAACTTGCACTCATTCTTAAGCCCACATGTGATCTGATTCTTCCGGTACACCAAGGCAAGAACTCTGAGATACAAAATGCCCTCTATCCTTGCCATAAGGCAGGGGTCTAATTGAGCTAACACAGCCACCTATGGATTGCGTCAACTAAAAAAGCACCTTGTAATACACACCCACTGGGGCTTCAACTGTAAACATTCACCCCTAGACACTGCCATGGGGTCAGCGCCCCACAGCCTCCCCACCTGTATGCTCTCCTAGAGGTTTGAGCAGTGGTGCACCGAAGAAGTGAGCCACACCCCCATTGCATGTCCGGTGATGGGCACAAGAGAACTTTCCCTGTTTCAATGTGATTGGACCTATTACACTGGTATCAAGCGTCCTACACATTAGGTAGTTTTCCAGCCCTTGCCGCCATCTTATGCTTACCCCTCTAGTAGTCCCAAGTGTCTATTGTTCCCATATTTATGTCCATGTGCACTCAATATTCAGCTCCTACTTGTAAGTGAGAGCATGAAGTATTCAGTTTTCTGTTCCTGCATTAGTTCTCTTAGGATAACGTGCTCCAGCTGAATCCATGTTGATGCAAAGGACATGACTTTTTTTTTCATGGCTGCACAGCATTTTGTGATGTATACATACATTTTCTTTATCCAGTTCACTGTTGATGAGTATCTGGGTTGATTCTATGTTTTTGCTATTGTGGGTAGTGCTGCAACGGACATACAGATGCATGTGTTTTTTTGGTTTAAAAAAAAAAAAAAGATATTTTCATTTGGATATATACCCTGTAGTGAGGTAATGAGATCACTAAGTTGTATGGTAGTTCAACTTTTAGCTCATTAAGAAATCTCCGAAATGCTTCCCATAGTAGCTGGACTAATTTGCATTCCCACAAACTGTATGTGTTCCTTTTTTCTGATGCGTTGCCAACATCTGTAATTTTTTGACTTTTTAACAAAAGCCATCCTGAATGGTATGAGATGGTGCCACATTCTGGTTTGGTTCACATTTCTCTAATGATTAGTGATGATGAGCGTTTTCTTCATGTGTGTTGACCACTTGTATGTCTTCTTTTGTGAAGTGTCTATTTATGTCCTTTGCTCACTTTTTATTGGAGTTCGTTGTTTTTTTGCTTGTTCTTTTAAGTTTCTTACAGATTTTAGATGTTGGCTCTTTGTTGGATACATAGTTTGTTAATATTTTCTCCCATTCAGTAGGTTGCCTGTTTACTTTTTTGATAGTTCCTCTTGGTGTAAAGAATCTGCTTAGTTCAATTACATCTCACTTATACATTTATTTTACGGTTGCTTTTGAGGACTTAGCCATAAAGTATTTGCCGAGACTGATATTGAGAAAGGTATTTCCTATGTATCATTCAAAGATTTTTATAGTTTTAGGTCTTACATTTAAGACTTTAAACCATCTTCAGTTATTTTTTATGTGGTAAGAATTAGGGCTCCAGTTTTATTCTTCTGTATATGAATATCCAGTTATCCCAGCAACATTTATTGGATAGGGAGTCTTTTCCCTATTGCTTACTTTCTTGAATTTGTGGAAGATCAAATGGTTGTCAGTGTACAGCTTTATTTCTGTATTCTTTATTCTGTTCCTTTGGTCTTGGTTTTCATTTTTGTACCAGAACCATGCTGTTTTGGTTATGGTAGACATCTAGTATAAAGTCAGGTAACATGATGCCTCTGGCTTTGTTCCTTTTGCTTATGATTGTTATGATTATTCAGACTCTTTTTTCATGCCATATGAATTTTGGTATATGTTTTTCTAATTCTGTGCAAAATGACATTGGTAGTTTTCTAGGAATAGCAATAAATCTGTACATTTCTTTGGGCAATATGACCATTTTAACAATATTGATTCTTTTAATCCATGAGCATGGAATGTTTTGCCATTTGTGTTGTCTCTGATATTTTCAGCAGTGCTCTGTAATTCTCCTTGTAGAGATCTTTCACATTCTTGGTTAGGTGAATGCTTAGGTATTCCATTTTTTTTTTTTTTTGGCTATTATAAATGGGATTGGGTTTTGATTTGGCTCAATCGTTATGTTATTCATGTATATAAATGTTACTGGTTTTGTACTTTGATATTTTATCCTGACATTTTACTGAAGTCTTTTTATCACTCCTAGGAACATTTTGGCAGTCTTTAGGGTTTTCTGGGCATAGAATCATAACATCAGTGAAGAGAGATATTTTAACATCTTCTTTTCCTATTTTGATGCTTTTTATTTCTTTCCCTTGCCTGATCCTCTGGCTAGGACTTCCAGTAGTATGTTGAGTAAGAGTGGTGAGAGTGGAAATTCTTTTCTTCTTCCAATTCTCAAAAAGAATGGTTCCAGCGTTTACCTGTTCAGCATGATGTTGGCTGAATGTTTATCATATATATCTCTTGCTATTTCAAGGTATGTTTGTTCAATGCCTAGTTTGTTGAATGTTTTTATAATGAAAGAATGTTAGATTTTATTGAAAGTATTTTCTGCATCTATTGAGGTGATTACGTGGTTATGTTTTTCATTTTGTTAATGCGGTGAATCACATTTATTGATTTGCATATGTAGAACCAGTCTTGCATAGCAGAAGTACAGCTTACCTCATCATGGTGAATTAACTTTTTGATGTGCTAATATGATTTGCAAATATTGTGTTGAGAATTTTTGCATCTACATTTAGCAAGAATATTGGTCTAAAGTTTTTCTTTTTTTTTTTTTTTTTTCATTGTTGCTTTGCCAGATTTTGGTATCAGGATGACGCTGGATTCACAGAATGATTTAGGGAGGAGTCCTTTCTGTTCAGTATTTAAAATAGTTTCACTAGGACTGGTAGCAGTAATTATTTATACATCTGGAAGATTTAGGCTATAAATCCATCTGGTCCAGGGGTTTTGGGGGTGGTAGGGTTTTTTAAATTATTATTATTTATTCCATTTTAGAACTCATTACTGGGGTCTGTTCAGGTTTTTACTTTCTGGTTCAATTTTGGGGTTTGTGTTTTTTCAGGAATTTATTCATTTACTATAGGCTTTGATTTTTAAACATAGAATTTTTCACAATGGTCTCTGAGTATCATTTGTATTTCCGTGGGATAAGTTGTAATATCCTCTCTTAAATTTCTGATTGTGTTTATTTGGATATCTTCTCTTTTATCTTTGTTAATCTAGCTAGTAGTCTATCAATTTTATTTATTCTTTGGCAAAACCAACTTTTGGTTGCATTGATTTTTTTAAATGTATTTTTGCATCTCAATTGTATTCAGTTCTTCTCTGATTTTATTTGTTTTCTGCTGCTGTCTTCCTGTTTGGTTTGTTATCTTATTGTAGCTCTATGTGCGATGATAAGTTGTTAAAATTGAGATTTTTCTAACATTTCATGTAGGCATTTATGGCTACAAGCTTTCCTCTTAACACTGCTTCAGCATTATCTCAAATATTTTCATAAGTTTTATCTTTATTTATATTAGTTTTAAAGAATGTTTTGATTTCTGCCTTAATTTTACAGTTAATTTAAGAGTCTTTCAAGAGCAAATTGTTTCATACCCATGTGGGGTTTTGAGAGGTCTTCTTGGTATTGATTTATATTTTTATTGCACTGTTATTGGAGAGTGTGCTTGATATAATTTTACATTTTTTTAAATTTATTGAGATTTGTTTTATGGCCAATCATGTGTTCTTTCATTTTTAGAATATATTCTGTGTGAAGATGAGTAGAATATATGTCTGTAGTTGTTAGGTGAAGGATTCTGAACATGTCTCTTGTTCTAATTGGTTAAGTGTTGAGTTTAAGTCCATAATTTCTTTGTCAGTTTTCTGCCTTAATGATCTAATACCATCAGTGGGGTGTTAAAGTCTCCCACTACTATCTTGTGCCTAGATAAGTCTTCTTGTAGACCAAGAAGAAGGTGTTTTATGAATCTGAGTGTTTCAAAGTTGGGTACATACATATATATATATATATGTGTGTGTGTGTGTGTGTGTGTGTGTGTGTGTGTGTGTGTGTGTGTGTGTGT